>NC_052165.1:98227765-98252002 GCF_902713615.1 Scyliorhinus canicula
GAGAGCTACACACACACACACAGAGAGCTACACACACACACGCAGAGAGCTACACACACACACAGAGAGCTACACACACACACACAGAGCTACACACACACAGAGCTACACACACACAGAGCTACACACACACAGAGCTACACACACACAGAGCTACACACACACAGAGCTACACACACACAGAGCTACACACACACAGAGCTACACACACACAGAGCTACACACACAGAGCTACACACACAGAGCTACACACACACAGAGCTACACACACACAGAGCTACACACACACAGAGCTACACACACACACACACACACACAGAGAGCTACACACACACAGAGCTACACACACACAGAGCTACACACACACAGAGCTACACACACACAGAGCTACACACACACAGAGCTACACACACACAGAGAGCTACACACACACACACAGAGCTACACACACACAGAGCTACACACACACACAGAGCTACACACACACAGAGAGCTACACACACACAGAGCTACACACACACAGAGCTACACACATAACAGAGAGCTACACACACACAGAGAGCTACACACACACACACACACACGCAGAGAGCTACACACACACATGCAGAGAGAGCTACACACACACACACACACACGCAGAGAGCTACACACACACGCAGAGAGCTACACACACACGCAGAGAGCTACACACACGCAGAGAGCTACACACACACACACAGAGAGCTACACACACACAGCAGAGAGCTACACACACACACACACGCAGAGAGCTACACACACACACGCAGAGAGCTACACACACGCAGAGAGCTACACACACGCAGAGAGCTACACACACGCAGAGAGCTACACACACGCAGAGAGCTACACACACGCAGAGAGCTACACACACGCAGAGAGCTACACACACACGCAGAGAGCTACACACACACAGAGAGCTACACACACACACGCAGAGAGCTACACACACACACGCAGAGAGCTACACACACACGCAGAGAGCTACACACACACGCAGAGAGCTACACACACACACGCAGAGAGCTACACACACACACGCAGAGAGCTACACACACACACGCAGAGAGCACACACACACGCAGAGAGCTACACACACACACGCAGAGAGCTACACACACACACGCAGAGAGCTACACGCAGAGAGCTACACACACACACGCAGAGAGCTACACACACACACGCAGAGAGCTACACACACACACGCAGAGAGCTACACACACACACGCAGAGAGCTACACACACACGCAGAGAGCTACACACACACACGCAGAGAGCTACACACACACACGCAGAGAGCTACACACACACACGCAGAGAGCTACACACACACACGCAGAGAGCTACACACACACACGCAGAGAGCTACACACACACACGCAGAGAGCTACACACACACACACGCAGAGAGCTACACACACACACGCAGAGAGCTACACACACACACGCAGAGAGCTACACACACACACGCAGAGAGTTACACACACACACGCAGAGAGTTACACACACACACACACACGCAGAGAGTTACACACACACACACGCAGAGAGCTACACACACACACACGCAGAGAGCTACACACACACACGCAGAGAGCTACACACACACACGCAGAGAGCTACACACACACACGCAGAGAGCTACACACACACACACACAGAGAGCTACACACACACACGCAGAGAGCTACACACACACACACATGCAGAGAGCTGCACACACACACACATGCAGAGAGCTACACACACACACACATGCAGAGAGCTGCACACACACACACATGCAGAGAGCTGCACACACACACACATGCAGAGAGCTGCACACACACACACACATGCAGAGAGCTGCACACACCTGTTCACCTTCATGCGGACAGGCTTGGGGCGCGGAGGGGGGTCAGGAGCCTCGGATATCTCCTCAATCAGCTTCTTGGTAACTTTGTTCTTGGGCAGGAACACCTCGGACTCGTAGCGAGAGAGGCGGCCCTCGATGTTGATCAGGTCAAAGATGCTGAGGTCCACCTGCTGAGGAGACAAAACATGACCGGCTCGGTCAGGGTCTCCGAGCATCATGACTCCCACACTCGCAGCTCTGACGCAGCACAGGCCCGGGCACCCCAAACATCCAAATTCACCAGGTGAGGGCAGAGTGTGGAATCACAATGTCCACGAGCCTCTGTCCCAGAGATACTCACTCCATGTCTATCAGACGAAGATCAGGTTTACATGTCCGAAACCTGGGTCTCACACCTAACCGCGAGTGATCAGCATCCAGCCACAAACATACCCCCATTGCTAAACCAGCCTCCGGCATTGCCCAACACCCACCCCGTGCTCTCTGCCCCACAGCTTGACAATTCCTCCAATTTAAAATCAGCCTCCGCCAGCCTCCCCCCCCCCCCCATCAGCACCCCACCCCCCCCCCCCCCCCCACGGCCACCAATTAGTCACTCCGCCACCTGTTAGCCCCCCACCCTGCCACCCTTACAAGAGTCTACAGCCCTGTCTCATCGCATCCCCCATAACCGTCCGATATCACTTCACTCCTCCAATTCCAGCCTCTCAAGCACTGCCCACCCCAATGACCGGCGATCCGCCACTGGAAGCTGAAGCTTCAGCTGCCCCAGTACAGTCCTCACCTCTGGAACGTCCCTTCAGGAGCCTCCACTCTCCTCTCTCTCAATTTGGTTCGCCTGCCCCAAAGATCGCCTCACCTGGACCGGTGCCGACGCTACACAAACGCACGCCCATGCTGCAGCCTTACCTTGAAGGGCTCGTACTCCAGGGCCTGGGGGATGCAGGAGGCTGTGGTATAGCAGATGCCCTTGGTGATGAAAGGGGAGTGGATGGGCCGGGGGTCGAAGAGGTTTGGATGGTTGCAGACCTTGCGCAGCTGCATGAGGATGTTGATGACGCTCATAAAATGCCCGGTCTCCAGAGTCTCCTTGGTGCTAGGCAAAGCAAAGGCAAAGGACAATCAGCCGAGAGTCGCCCATGGAGGGAGGGTGGGGTCGATGTCACCGCACCAAATTAATGAAACCCACTGAGGCAGGAGAGCGGGCAGAAACAACTGGAGGCAACCTTACAGTGCATGGGTGATAGTGCATCGGCAGGCCCGCTCACCAAGCCGGCATTGGCAGGCCCGCTCACCAAGCCTGCATCGGCAGGCCCGCTCACCAAGCCTGCATGGGCAGGCCCGCTCACCAAGCCGGCACCGGCAGGCCCGCTCACCAAGCCGGCATCGGCAGGCCCGCTCACCAAGCCGGCATCAGCAGGCCCGCTCACCAAGCCGGCATCGGCAGGCCCGCTAACCAAGCCTGCACTGGCAGGCCCTCTCACCAAGCCGGCATCGGCAGGCCCGCTCACCAAGCCTGCATCGGCAGGCCCGCTCACCAAGCCGGCATTGGCAGGCCCACTCACCAAGCCGGCATCGGCAGGCCCGCTCACCAAGCCGGCATTGGCAGGCCCACTCACCAAGCCTGCACTGGCAGGCCCTCTCACCAAGCCGACACTCTCCTCCATGGCCCCAATTAATGCTGCCCTCCCGATACGGAGCCAAATTCCCATTTCAAAATTATTACTGATTGGCATTTCACTCTAATTTCAGGCAATGCATTCCACACTGTCAGAAAAGTCTTAAATCCCGCTCCCTCTTTCAATTAACACAGCATACCCTGCTCAGTAAACATGCTGCCGGGGAACATTAAATCACCTTGGACATTGTCCCCATCAAACACTCCCAGGACAGGTACAGCACGGGGTTAGATACAGAGTAAAGCTCCCTCTGCACTGTCCCCATCAAACACTCCCAGGGCAGGTACAGCACGGGGTTAGATACAGAGTAAAGCTCCCTCCACACTGTCCCCATCAAACACTCCCAGGACAGGTACAGCACGGGGTTAGATACAGAGTAAAGCTCCCTCCACACTGTCCCCATCAAACACTCCCAGGACAGGTACAGCACGGGGTTAGATACAGAGTAAAGCTCCCTCTGCATTGTCCCCATCAAACACTCCCAGGACAGGTACAGCACGGGGTTGGATACAGAGTAAAGCTCCCTCTACACTGTCCCCATCAAACACTCCCAGGACAGGTACAGCACGGGGTTAGATACAGAGTAAAACTCCCTCTACACTGTCCCCATCAAACACTCCCAGGACAGGTACAGCACGGGGTTAGATACAGAGTAAAGCTCCCTCTGCACTGTCCCCATCAAACACTCCCAGGGCAGGTACAGCACGGGGTTAGATACAGAGTAAAGCTCCCTCCACACTGTCCCCATCAAACACTCCCAGGACAGGTACAGCACGGGGTTAGATACAGAGTAAAGCTCCCTCCACACTGTCCCCATCAAACACTCCCAGGACAGGTACAGCACGGGGTTAGATACAGAGTAAAGCTCCCTCTGCATTGTCCCCATCAAACACTCCCAGGACAGGTACAGCACGGGGTTGGATACAGAGTAAAGCTCCCTCTACACTGTCCCCATCAAACACTCCCAGGACAGGTACAGCACGGGGTTAGATACAGAGTAAAACTCCCTCTACACTGTCCCCATCAAACACTCCCAGGACAGGTACAGCACGGGGTTAGATACAGAGTAAAGCTCCCGCTACACTGTCCCCATCAAACACTCCCAGGACAGGTACAGCACGGGGTTAGATACAGAGTAAAGCTCCCTCTACACTGTCCCCATCAAACACTCCCAGGACAGGTACAGCACGGGGTTAGATACAGAGTAAAGCTCCCTCTACACTGTCCCCATCAAACACTCCCAGAACAGGTACAGCAAGGGGTTAGATACAGAGTAAAGCTCCTCCCCCCACCACCACCACCACGTGCTCCCCACAGTGCAGTCACTTACGAGGCCTGGGACATGAAGTCATCGTATAGGTAGCGTTGTCGCTTGGAGAGGCGGCACTGCACCACATGCTCGTATTTCTTTGGCATCTGTTTCTCCACATCCAGTTTGATCCTGCGGAGGAGGAACGGTCGGAGGACCTGCGGGGAGAAACTCGGGTAACAAACAATTGGGTCAAAGGAAAAGAGCGGCCATCCCTGCCTGACCCTGACCTGACAGTTCGAGGCACGTTGGGTTACAAGGCTGCTTGTCCCTCATCCTCCCTCAGTACACAATTAATGACTATCGCGAGAGCAAGTCTCTAACCTCCCCATCTCTGTAACCTCCTCTACAACCCTCCCCATCTCTGGAACCTCTCCTCCAACCCTCCCCATCTCTGTAACCTCTCCTCCAACACTCCCCCAGCTCTGTAACCTCTCCTCCCCATCTCCGTAACCTCCCCCATCTCTGTAACCGCCTGTACAACCCTCCCCAGCTCTGTAACCTCCCCCAGCCCCTACAATAATCTCCATTTCTTTTTTTTTTTTAAATGAATTTAGGGTACCCAATTCATTTTTTCCAAATAAGGGGCAATTTAGCGTGGCCAATCCACCAACCCTGCACATCTTTGGGTTTTCCGGATGAAACCCACGCAAACACAGGGAGAATGTGCAGATTCCACACGGACAGTGATGCACAGCTGGGATCAAACCGGGGACCTCGGCACCGCAAGGCAGCAGTGCGAACCACTGCGCCACCGTGCTGCCCAATCCTCTCCATTTCTGAAACCTCCTCAGGCCCCGACATCCCTGCCCATCTCAAATCTCCACCAGCTCCCACAATCAAGATCTCTGTGCTCCATCGTTTACGGCCTCTTGAGCATCCACTCCATTTCATTCACTGCACCCTTGAAAGCCAAGGTGTGAGCTGCACATGGCTGAAGATCCTGTAATTTACTCCCTAACCCCTCTGCCCTGATTCACACCCATTTTCTGCTCACTTTTGTTTTCTAACGCCGCCCCACACAACAAATACACTACAGCACACTGATGGGGGTGGGGACGTATACACACCGACGGGAAGACGACAGTAGGCACGCACACCCCGGCAGGAGGAAAGCCGTACGCGCACTCGCGCGCGCACACAATGATGGGAGGAGGGCGGGGACACGTGCAACCAGGCGGGAAGGCAGTACACGCGCGCGCACACACTGACGGGAGGAAGGTGATACACACACAGACACACCCGGCCGGGGGGGGGGGGGGGGGGGGGGGGGGGGGGGGGGTATGTGCGCACACACTGACCAGAGGAAGCGGTATGCGCACGCACACACCATGGGAGGGAAGGTGGGGACACCCCAGCGGGAGGGAGGCAGGCAGGGAGGGGGCTGACAAACAGCAGGTGAGGAGGGAGGGAGAATGATTGCTACCTTATGCAGTCGCTTGATGAGATTCTCGTTGTACTCTTGGCTGCCCTCGATCATTCCTGTCAGCGGATTGGAGAACCACTCCTTGAACTCTCGGTGGGACTGGAAGACGTGTGGCATCAGGAAATGCATGAGGGACCAGAGCTCCATCAGACTGTTCTGCAGCGGGGTCCCAGTCAGCAGGAGGCGCCGCTGACTGTCCAGAGAGAAATAGAGAGTGAGTGTCAGAGAGCGAACAGATCGCACCAGAGATGGGGCAGCTTGGAGAGGTGTCAGGAGTGAGGGTTAATTGAGAATTGGGGAGGGGCAGAGTTCAAAGGACAAGCTAGGAGGGGGACACCAACAATCAGGGACACAACGGAGTAACAGGGAGGGAGGGGAGGAAGGTGGGGATAAGTCTGAAGTCTATCTATTGACAATTTGGCATTTCCCTTTGAACACATTTCTGGCCATCCCCAGGGCCTCAACATCCTTTTAGCAACGCACAGATCAAAGCTTTAAAACCACTGCAACCGAGATCAAACCAAGTTGCAAGGGGCTATCAACAACTTTCCATTGTCCCCATTAAACACTCCCAGGACAGGTACAGCACGGGGTTAGATACAGAGTAAAGCTCCCTCCACACTGTCCCCATCAAACACTCCCAGGACAGGTACAGCACGGGGTTAGATACAGAGTAAAGCTCCCTCTACCCTGTTCCCATCAAACACTCCCAGGACAGGTACAGCACGGGGTTAGATATAGAGTAAAGCTCCCTCTACACTGTCTCCATCAAACACTCCCAGGACAGGTACCGCACGGGGTTAGATACAGAGTAAAGCTCCCTCTACACTGTCCCCATCAAACACTCCCAGGACAGGCACAGCACGGGGTTAGATACAGTGGAAGGCTCCCTGTCCACTGTCCCCTCGGCTCACTGAAGGACTGCAGCGTGGGGATTGAGCTGGGGGGTGCTGGAGTTGTGGATTGCGGAGGACACAGACCTGTTGAAGTTCAGCAGGGACTGCCAGCGTTGCGACTTGAAGTTTTTGATGTTTTGGGCCTCATCCAGGATCATGTATTTCCAGTTCTTGCGGCGGAACGCCTGGTGGTCCTGGAGGACGAGCTTGTAGGAGGTAATGCAGACGTGGAAGGCATTCGGCTTTGTCCAACCCTGTGTGCAAGGGACAAAATAAAACACAATTAAAACCTGCCTGCTGCCCAGCTAGTAGCTCACCCCGCAGATTGGGCCCGGGGACACCCCGCAGATTGGGCCCGGGGACACCCCGCAGATTGGGCCCGGGGACACCCCGCAGATTGGGCCCGGGGACACCCCGCAGATTGGGCCCTGGGACACCCCGCAGATTGGGCCCTGGGACACCCCGCAGATTGGGCCCTGGGACACCCCGCAGATTGGGCCCTGGGACACCCCGCAGATTGGGCCCTGGGACACCCCGCAGATTGGGCCCTGGGACACCCCGCAGATTGGGCCCTGGGACACCCCGCAGATTGGGCCCTGGGACACCCCGCAGATTGGGCCCTGGGACACCCCGCAGATTGGGCCCTGGGACACCCCGCAGATTGGGCCCTGGGACACCCCGCAGATTGGGCCCTGGGACACCCGCAGATTGGGCCCTGGGACACCCCGCAGATTGGGCCCTGGGACACCCCGCAGATTGGGCCCTGGGACACCCCGCAGATTGGGCCCTGGGACACCCCGCAGATTGGGCCCTGGGACACCCCGCAGATTGGGCCCTGGGACACCCCGCAGATTGGGCCCTGGGACACCCCGCAGATTGGGCCCTGGGACACCCCGCAGATTGGGCCCTGGGACACCCCGCAGATTGGGCCCTGGGACACCCCGCAGATTGGGCCCTGGGACACCCCGCAGATTGGGCCCTGGGACACCCCGCAGATTGGGCCCTGGGACACCCCGCAGATTGGGCCCTGGGACACCCCGCAGATTGGGCCCTGGGACACCCCGCAGATTGGGCCCTGGGACACCCCGCAGATTGGGCCCTGGGACACCCCGCAGATTGGGCCCTGGGACACCCCGCAGATTGGGCCCTGGGACACCCCGCAGATTGGGCCCTGGGACACCCCGCAGATTGGGCCCTGGGACACCCGCAGATTGGGCCCTGGGACACCCCGCAGATTGGGCCCTGGGACACCCCGCAGATTGGGCCCTGGGACACCCCGCAGATTGGGCCCTGGGACACCCCGCAGATTGGGCCCTGGGACACCCCGCAGATTGGGCCCTGGGACACCCCGCAGATTGGGCCCTGGGACACCCCGCAGATTGGGCCCTGGGACACCCCGCAGATTGGGCCCTGGGACACCCCGCAGATTGGGCCCTGGGACACCCCGCAGATTGGGCCCTGGGACACCCGCAGATTGGGCCCTGGGACACCCCGCAGATGGGCCCTGGGACACCCCGCAGATTGGGCCCGGGGACACCCCGCAGATTGGGCCCGGGGACACCCGCAGATTGGGCCCGGGGACACCCCGCAGATTGGGCCCGGGGACACCCCGCAGATTGGGCCCGGGGACACCCGCAGATTGGCCCCGGGGACACCCCGCAGATTGGGCCCGGGGACACCCCGCAGATTGGGCCCGGGGACACCCCGCAGATTGGGCACGGGGACACCCCGCAGATTGGGCCCGGGGACACCCCGCAGATTGGGCCCGGGCGACACCCCGCAGATTGGGCCCGGGGAACCCCGCAGATTGGGCCCTGGGACACCCGCCAGATTGGGCCCGGGGACACCCCGCAGATTGGGCCCGGGACACCCCGCACATTGGGCCCGGGGACACCCCGCAGATTGGGCCCGGGGACACCCCGCAGATTGGGCCCGGGGACACCCCGCAGATTGGGCCCGGGGACACCCCGCAGATTGGGCCCGGGGACACCCCGCAGATTGGGCCCGGGGACACCCCGCAGATTGGGCCCGGGGACACCCCGCAGATTGGGCCCGGGGACACCCCGCAGATTGGGCCCGGGGACACCCCGCAGATTGGGCCCGGGGACACCCGCAGATTGGGCCCGGGGACACCCCGCAGATTGGGCCCGGGGACACCCCGCAGATTGGGCCCGGGGACACCCCGCAGATTGGGCCCGGGGACACCCCGCAGATTGGGCCCGGGGACACCCCGCAGATTGGGCCCGGGGACACCCCGCAGATTGGGCCCGGGGACACCCCGCAGATTGGGCCCGGGGACACCCCGCAGATTGGGCCCGGGGACACCCCGCAGATTGGGCCCGGGGACACCCCGCAGATTGGGCCCGGGGACACCCCGCAGATTGGGCCCGGGGACACCCCGCAGATTGGGCCCGGGGACACCCCGCAGATTGGGCCCGGGGACACCCCGCAGATTGGGCCCGGGGACACCCCGCAGATTGGGCCCGGGGACACCCCGCAGATTGGGCCCGGGGACACCCCGCAGATTGGGCCCGGGGACACCCCGCAGATTGGGCCCGGGGACACCCCGCAGATTGGGCCCGGGGACACCCCGCAGATTGGGCCCGGGGACACCCCGCAGATTGGGCCCGGGGACACCCCGCAGATTGGGCCCGGGGACACCCCGCAGATTGGGCCCGGGGACACCCCGCAGATTGGGCCCGGGGACACCCCGCAGATTGGGCCCGGGGACACCCCGCAGATTGGGCCCGGGGACACCCCGCAGATTGGGCCCGGGGACACCCCGCAGATTGGGCCCGGGGACACCCCGCAGATTGGGCCCGGGGACACCCCGCAGATTGGGCCCGGGGACACCCCGCAGATTGGGCCCGGGGACACCCCGCAGATTGGGCCCGGGGACAACCCGCTGATTGGGCCCGGGGAACCCGCAGATTGGGCCCGGGGACACCCCGCAGATTGGGCCCGGGGACACCCCGCAGATTGGGCCCGGGGACACCCCGCAGATTGGGCCCGGGGACACCCCGCAGATTGGGCCCGGGGACACCCCGCAGATTGGGCCCAGGGGACACCCCGCAGATTGGGCCCCGGTGGACACCCCGCAGATTGGGCCCGGGGACACCCCGCAGATTGGGCCCGGGGACACCCCGCAGATTGGGCCCGGGGACACCCCGCAGATTGGGCCCGGGGACACCCCGCAGATTGGGCCCGGGGACACCCCGCAGATTGGGCCCGGGGACACCCCGCAGATTGGGCCCGGGGACACCCGCAGATTGGGCCCGGGGACACCCGCAGATTGGGCCGGGGACACCCCGCAGATTGGGCCCGGGGAACCCCGCAGATTGGGCCCGGGGACACCCCGCAGATTGGGCCCGGGGCCACCCCGCGATTGGGCACGGGACACCCCGCAGATTGGGCCCGGGGACACCCCGCAGATTGGGCCGGGGACACCCCGCAGATTGGGCCCGGGGACACCCCGCAGATTGGGCCCGGGGACACCACCGCAGATTTGGGCCCGGGGACACCCCGCAGATTGGGCCCGGGGACACCCCGCAGATTGGGCCCGGGGGACACCCCGCAGATTGGGCCCCGGGGACACCCCGCAGATTGGGCCCGGGGACACCCCGCAGATTGGGCCCGGGGACACCCCGCAGATTGGGCCCGGGGACACCCCGCAGATTGGGCCCGGGGACACCCCGCAGATTGGGCCCGGGGACACCCCGCAGATTGGGCCCGGGGACACCCCGCAGATTGGGCCCGGGGACACCCCGCAGATTGGGCCCGGGGACACCCCGCAGATTGGGCCCGGGGACACCCCGCAGATTGGGCCCGGGGACACCCCGCAGATTGGGCCCGGGGACACCCCGCAGATTGGGCCCGGGGACACCCGCAGATTGGGCCCGGGGACACCCCGCAGATTGGGGCCCGGGGACACCCCGCAGATTGGGCCCGGGGACACCCCGCAGATTGGGCCCGGGGACACCCCGCAGATTGGGCCCGGGGACACCCCGCAGATTGGGCCCGGGGACACCCCGCAGATTGGGCCCGGGGACACCCCGCAGATTGGGCCCGGGGACACCCCGCAGATTGGGCCCGGGGACACCCCGCAGATTGGGCCCGGGGACACCCCGCAGATTGGGCCCGGGGACACCCCGCAGATTGGGCCCGGGGACACCCCGCAGATTGGGCCCGGGGACACCCCGCAGATTGGGCCCGGGGACACCCCGCAGATTGGGCCCGGGGACACCCCGCAGATTGGGCCCGGGGACACCCCGCAGATTGGGCCCGGGGACACCCCGCAGATTGGGCCCGGGGACACCCCGCAGATTGGGCCCGGGGACACCCCGCAGATTGGGCCCGGGGACACCCCGCAGATTGGGCCCGGGGACACCCCGCAGATTGGGCCCGGGGACACCCCGCAGATTGGGCCCGGGGACACCCGCAGATTGGGCCCGGGGACACCCCGCAGATTGGGCCCGGGGACACCCCGCAGATTGGGCCCGGGGACACCCCGCAGATTGGGCCCGGGGACACCCCGCAGATTGGGCCCGGGGACACCCCGCAGATTGGGCCCGGGGACACCCCGCAGATTGGGCCCGGGGACACCCCGCAGATTGGGCCCGGGGACACCCCGCAGATTGGGCCCGGGGACACCCCGCAGATTGGGCCCGGGGACACCCCGCAGATTGGGCCCGGGGACACCCCGCAGATTGGGCCCGGGGACACCCCGCAGATTGGGCCCGGGGACACCCCGCAGATTGGGCCCGGGGACACCCCGCAGATTGGGCCGGGGACACCCCGCAGATTGGGCCCGGGGACACCCCGCAGATTGGGCCCGGGGACACCCCGCAGATTGGGGCCCGGGGACACCCCGCAGATTGGGCCCGGGGACACCCCGCAGATTGGGCCCGGGGACACCCCGCAGATTGGGCCCGGGGACACCCCGCAGATTGGGCCCGGGGACACCCGCAGATTGGGGCCCGGGGACACCCGCAGATTGGGCCCGGGGACACCCCGCAGATTGGGCCCGGGACACCCCGCAGATTGGGCCCGGGGACACCCCGCAGATTGGGCCCGGGGACACCCCGCAGATTGGGCCCGGGGACACCCCGCAGATTGGGCCCGGGGACACCCCGCAGATTGGGCCCGGGGACACCCGCAGATTGGGCCCGGGGACACCCCGCAGATTGGGCCCGGGACACCCCGCAGATTGGGCCCGGGGACACCCCGCAGATTGGGCCCGGGGACACCCCGCAGATTGGGCCCGGGGACACCCCGCAGATTGCGCCCGGGGACACCCCGCAGATTGCGCCCGGGGACACCCCGCAGATTGGGCCCTGGGACACCCCGCAGATTGGGCCCTGGGACACCCCGCAGATTGGGCCCTGGGACACCCCGCAGATTGGGCCCTGGGACACCCCGCAGATTGGGCCCGGGGACACCCCGCAGATTGCGCCGGGGACACCCCGCAGATTGGGCCCGGGGACACCCCGCAGATTGCGCCCTGGGGACACCCCGCAGATTGCGCCCTGGGACACCCCGCAGATTGCGGCCCGGGGACACCCCGCAGATTGCGCCCTGGGACACCCCGCAGATTGGGCCCTGGGACACCCCGCAGATTGGGCCCTGGGACACCCCGCAGATTGGGCCCTGGGACACCCCGCAGATTGGGCCCTGGGACACCCCCGCAGATTGGGCCCGGGGACACCCCGCAGATTGGGCCCGGGGACACCCGCAGATTGGGCCCGGGGACACCCCGCAGATTGGGCCCGGGGACACCCCGCAGATTGGGCCCGGGGACACCCCGCAGATTGGGCCCGGGGACACCCCGCAGATTGGGCCCGGGGACACCCCGCAGATTGGGCCCGGGGACACCCCGCAGATTGGGCCCGGGGACACCCCGCAGATTGGGCCCGGGGACACCCCGCAGATTGGGCCCGGGGACACCCCGCAGATTGGGCCCGGGGACACCCCGCAGATTGGGCCCGGGGACACCCCGCAGATTGGGCCCGGGGACACCCCGCAGATTGGGCCCGGGGACACCCCGCAGATTGCGCCCGGGGACACCCCGCAGATTGCGCCCGGGGACACCCCGCAGATTGCGCCCGGGGACACCCCGCAGATTGCGCCCGGGGACACCCCGCAGATTGGCGCCCTGGGACACCCCGCAGATTGCGCCCTGGGACACCCCGCAGATTGGGCCCTGGGACACCCCGCAGATTGGGCCCTGGGACACCCCGCAGATTGGGCCCTGGGACACCCCGCAGATTGGGCCCTGGGACACCCCGCAGATTGGGCCCTGGGGACACCCCGCAGATTGCGCCCGGGGACACCCCGCAGATTGCGCCCGGGGACACCCCGCAGATTGCGCCCGGGGACACCCCGCAGATTGCGCCCTGGGACACCCCGCAGATTGCGCCCGGGGACACCCCGCAGATTGCGCCCGGGGACACCCCGCAGATTGCGCCCTGGGACACCCCGCAGATTGCGCCCTGGGACACCCCGCAGATTGGGCCCTGGGACACCCCGCAGATTGCGCCCTGGGACACCCCGCAGATTGCGCCCGGGGACACCCCGCAGATTGCGCCCTGGGACACCCCGCAGATTGCGCCCTGGGACACCCCGCAGATTGCGCCCTGGGACACCCCGCAGATTGCGCCCTGGGACACCCCGCAGATTGGGCCCGGGGACACCCCGCAGATTGCGCCCGGGGACACCCCGCAGATTGCGCCCGGGGACACCCCGCAGATTGCGCCCGGGGACACCCCGCAGATTGCGCCCGGGGACACCCCGCAGATTGCGCCCTGGGACACCCCGCAGATTGCGCCCTGGGACACCCCGCAGATTGGGCCCTGGGACACCCCCGCAGATTGCGCCCTGGGACACCCCGCAGATTGCGCCCTGGGACACCCCGCAGATTGCGCCCTGGGACACCCCGCAGATTGGGCCCGGGGACACCCCGCAGATTGGGCCCGGGGACACCCCGCAGATTGGGCCCGGGGACACCCCGCAGATTGGGCCCGGGGACACCCCGCAGATTGGGCCCGGGACACCCCGCAGATTGGGCCCTGGGACCACCCGCAGATTGGGCCCGGGGACACCCCGCAGATTGGGCCCGGGGACACCCCGCAGATTGGGCCCGGGGACACCCCGCAGATTGGGCCCTGGGACACCCCGCTGTGCTGCTCTTTGAACTTGTGGCCAAACGGTCACTCTTTACACTCCCTGCCCCCAAACAGGGAGTCAACAAGATTAAGTGGGAACCCAAATTGATTGTCCTCAGCCAGGGCATTAAGGCCTCAACCCCCCTTTTGGACTCTTCTTTGCGATTTACTCCCATCTAAATTCACTAACAATTTCTCAAACTCCATTTGCTGACTCCTTAGCCTGCTGACTCAGCCAAACCATTGAGGGGCCAACTTGCGGGTGGCAGGCCATTCCAATCCTTTCCACAGCAGTCAAACCACACAAGTAGCATGGTGTTAAAGCCCCGCCCAACTTGGGGAAGGGTGTGTTCACCCCCACCCCACCGTTCTCCTCGCGAACCCTTACCTGCCGTTTCATCTTCCGTTCCTTCTGGACTCCGTAGTAGGTGAGGATCTTAAATGAGGGGCACCAACGTTTGAACTCCATCTCCCAGTTGAGCATCACACTGGTGGGCACGATGATGAGGTGGGGGCCCCAGTTGCCTAGGGAGGAAGGGAAAAACAGTATAGTAATGACCAAGCACAGACGCACGACAGCAGTACTACCCCCCCCCCCCCCCCCCCCCCCCCCCCCCAATCAGATGTAATACGGCGCAAGTTCTCTAGTGTGAAGAAAAAGGTGGGCAGGTTGGCCATGGGGGAACCTGCTAGTTTGGGGTGGAGTATGCCACCATTGCCATAGTCTCTTGCTCACAGGGAAGGCAAAACGGGGAAGACTTTGGCATCGTAGCATCCTGCTGCTTCTGGGGCGTTTGGTTAGCAATGTAGCATTCTGCTGCCAAGGGTGTATGATGTTGGCATCGCAGTATATCTGCGAATGGAGTTGTTGGGTGCTCTCGGAGCTGGCCGTTAACAGGGCATTGTCAGGGTGGCACAGTGGTTAGCAATGTTGCCTCACGGCACCGAGGGTTTGTTCCCGGCCCAGCTCACTGCCCGTGTGGAGGTTGCACATTCGCCCCGTGTTTGTGTGGGTCGCACCCCCACATCCCAAAGATGTGCAGGGCAGGTGGGTTTGCCATGCTAAATTAATATAATAATCACTTATTGTCACAAGTAGGCTTTAATGAAGTTACCGTGAAAAGCCCCATAAATTACCACTTAATTGGAAAAAAGAAGAACTGGGTACTCAAAATTTATTTTTTACAAATAGGGTATTGGCAGTAGTGCAGTGTTTTGCTGCTAATGTGGGGGAGGAGGGGGAAAAAAAGATAGCTTGTGACCCCCATCTCCCTCCATCTCTCCCACCCCACCACGCCACCTAGGCTAAAGAAGCTGACGTACTTTTCTCTATCGCCAGGTGGGCCAGGAGGGCTATGGTCTGGATGGTCTTGCCGAGACCCATCTCGTCGGCCAGGATCCCGTTGAGTTTCTTTTCGTACATGGTGACCAGCCAGTCGAGGCCAATGTGCTGATACTCACGGAGGGTCCCGCGCAGGAGTGAAGGGACGGGGGTCTTCACCTGTAACATACACAAACACAACTTTCTGAGCGCTGTTGCCATCGCCAAAGGGCTCCCGGTTAACGGGTGAACAAATTAACGCCTGGGTCAACGCTGCCTGGAATGCACAGCCCTTTGACATTCACAGTGCATCGACAGTCCAAGAAGCAAATCGAGTTTATTAGGGAATTATAAGTGAATAGGGATGGGTCCCATTCCTCGGTTGGGGAGTCAGCTCCAACCAACCATCAACGATGGGGGATGGAAGTGAAATTAACCCTTCAATTCCCATCACATAGGCTATCACAGTGGCAGAACAGAAGACAGGGACATCCGCATAATAGATGAGCAATCCAGGTGGTGGACGGAAATGATTGAGAAACAAATCCAGTCACGATACCAGGGCAATTTAAATCAGTTAGAGAAATATGTCAGGAATCATGCTACCAGTAAACATTAGCCGTGTAATCACGAGATTGCAGTAAAGATTCACCAATATCTTTTTGGGAATGGGAATCTGCCACTCGAGTGGTGGATTTAGTCCAATATGTCAATCTCCAGACTCCCTAAAATGCTGCACAACTCCCTGGTCACTCCTGCACCATCTCCCTCTCTCACACCTTCCCAACCATTGCTCCCAGTCCTCCCCTGGCCCTCCTTGCCTCTCTCCTGGTCCTCTCTGCTTTGGTACCTGTCCCCATCGCTCCACCCTTGCTCCACAAATCTCTCCAGCCGACAGTCAGGAATAGCACAGAATCTGAACACCACATCCGGTAGCGTCCATGTCCCAATAGGTCGCGCACATGGCAGCTCCCACTGGGATCGGAGTTTTGGGCCTTTAAACGGGGCGGCAACGGCAATTGGACGGTGATTACCGGTGTGGGAAAGGGCGCTGGAGAGGTTCCCCCCACTGCTGTATGGAGGGAACCAGGAGCGGGGCTGTTAAAAGAGCGATTGCGGGAAAGCGAGCGGAGCTGGTCCGGGAGGACAAGATGGCGGCCGGCGCAGACCAAGCAGCGTGGGCCCAGTGGTCGAGAGAGCAGCAAGACTTTGAGGAGCTGCCTCGCAGAGCTGAAGACGGAGATGCTGGCTCCTATGAAGGCATCCATGGAAAAGATGGTGGAGGTTCAGACGATGCAGGAGAAGGTGATCAAGGAGGTGGAGAGGAAGGTGTCTGAGATTGAGGATGAGATCCTGGGCCTGGCGGTCAGGGTGGAGGCGCACGAGGCCCGACACAAGAGATGGCAGGAGAGACTGGATGACCTCAAATATAGGTCTCGAAGTCACAACCTGCGGATTCTGGGCCTCCCTGAAGGTGCGGAGGGGGCAGATGGGAGCACGTATGTGACTACAATGCTGGGGACGCTGATGGGCGCGGGGGCCTTCCCACGGCCCTTGGAACTGGATGGGGCGCAGTCCTCGCCAGGAAGCCTAGGGCGAACGAAGCACCGAGGGCGATGGTGATAAGGTTCCACCGCTTTACTGACAGGGAACGGGTCCTGCGTTCGGCAAAGAAGGAGCGGAGCAGTAAGTGGGAGAACGGCGAGATTCACATTTACCAGGACCTAGGAGCTGAGCTTGCGAGGAGACGTGCGGGATTCAACCGGGCTACGGCGGCCTTCCACAACAAAGGGGTGAAGTTCGGGCTCCTGCATCCAGCGAGACTTTGGGTAACGTACCAGGACAGGCACCATTACTTTGATACACCAGATGAGGCGTGGACATTCATTAGACATGAAAAGCTGGACTTGAACTAAGGGGCAGCTGTACATGGGTGAAACGCTCTGGTGGAGATGGGTAACCAGGTGTTGGCCTGGTCTAAGACTGTTAGTAGAATTTAAGTTGTTTGTTTTTCTTTTCCTGTTTTTGTTTCAGGGGGTGCGTGAACGCCCGGGTTGTGGGGTCCATTTCATGGGAAGGATCTGGATGGCACTTGCCCTCTTACCCTGTGGGGGAGGGGGGGTTTGGGGGTCCGAAGGAGGAGACGATAGTAAGTTTGGAGATAGAGGCAGGAGCGGCGGGGGTCAGCAGACTTACGGATGCGTAATGGGGAAGAAATCAGTGCCAAGAGGGTGCTTGGCAGGGGGGGGGGATGCTTCTTTGCTGACTGAAGGGGAGCCAACTGTTGAGGACGGATGGAGAGTCGGGTTGGGGGGCTCTGACGGGAGGGCTGGAGCGAGCGGGGGGCGCAGGCATGTGGGTGGCCGAAAAAGGGAGATGGCTAGTCGGCAGGAAGGGGTCCAGGCTGATCACATGGAATGGAGTAGCCTGAACAAGCCGGTCGAGAGGGTCCGCGTGTTCGCGCATTTAAAGGGGTTGAAGGCGGACGTGGCCATGCTGCAGGAGTCGCACTGACCAAACTCGCTGACCAAACGAGGTTAAGGAGGGGATGGGTGGGCCAGGTGTTCCATTCGGGGCTAGACTCAAAGACCAGAGGGGTGGCAATTCTGGTTAGTAAACGGGTGGTATTTGAGGCAGGGAGCATTGTTGTGGACAAGGGGGGCAGGTACATAATGGTGAGTGGCAAGCTGCAGGGGGTCCGGGTGGTGTTAGTGAACGTCTGTGCCCCGAACTGGGATGATGCGGAAGTCATGAGGCACATGTTGGGTAAAATCCCGGACTTGGAGTCAAGTAACTTGATCATGGGGGGGGGGGGGGGGGGGGGGGGGGGGGGGGGGGGGGACTTTAACACTGCCCTGGATCCGGATTGGACCTGCCTAAGTCCAGGTTGGGAAAGAGACTGGCGGCGGCCAGGGCCCTGTGGGAGTTCATGGAGCTGGGGCAGCGCCCTCTCTGGAGACTGGATGTGGGGCTTCTAGTGGATGAAGAGGTGTGTGGGTGGATAAGGAGGAGCATTCGGAACTATGTGATAACGAATGACACAGCGGAGGTAACAGCAACAACAGCTTGGGAGGCCATGAAGGCGGTCATCAGAGGGGAGTTAATCACTACAGTAGTCCCCCGTTATACCGCGCTCCGCAATACCGCGGTTCGCGATATACCGCGGGGGGGCTTATGGACCCCAACTGTCAGTTGTGTCAATTTCAGCGGCCGGCTCACTTTGATCCGGAGAGGGAAGCTGCTCTCTCACTGAAACAATCAGCCGGCCGCTGAAATTGACACTGCCGGCTGCTCTCTCCCTCCAATCCAACTTTTAAGTTTTAATGTTTCTGATTGGAGGGAGAGAGCAGCCGGCAGTGTCAATTTCAGCGGCCGGCTGATTGCTTCAGTGAGAGAGCAGCTTCCCTCTCCGGATCAAAGTGAGCCGGCCGCTGAAATTGACACTGCCGGCTGTCTTGGACCCCAACACCCACGTTATAAAGGGGGACTACTGTATTAGGTCCCACAGAGAGAAGAGGGCAGAGATGCTTAGGGTGGACAGGAAGTACGCGGAGGCCCCCGAGGGGGGGGGGCTGCTAAAGGAGCGCCGGAGGTTACAGGCGGAGTTCGATCTGCTGACAACAGGGAAGGCAGAGGCACAGTTGAGGAAAGTGAAAGTCTACGAGTATGGGGAGAAAGCAAGTAGGATGCTAGCGCAGGAGAGGCGGCCTGGGAGATCGGGGAGTGAGGGATAAGGAGGGTAATACGGTGTTGAGCCCGGAGAGGATCAATCAAGTCTTCAAGGAGTTTTATGGGAAGCTGTACGAGTCAGAACCCCCGAGGGGAGGGGAACAGAATAAGCAATTTATGGATTGATTGATGTTCCCAAGGGTGGACGAGGAGCGGGTGGAGGGACTGGGGGCCCTGATTGAGTTGGAGGAGGTAGTTAAGGGACTGGCAAGTAAGCAGTAGGGCAAGGACCCGTGTCCGGACGGCTTTCCCGTAGAACTTTATAAGTAGCTCTCAGAGCTACTGAGCCCACTCCTGCCAAGAATCTTTAACGAGGTAAAAAGAGACAGGAACCCTCCCACCGACGATGTCGCAGGCATTGATCTCGCTAATTTTGAACAGGGAGAAGGATTCGCTTCAATGCGGGTCCTACAGGCCGATATCGCTCCTGAATGTAGATACCAAACTGTTGGCAAACATTCTGGCCACCAGAATAGAGGACTGCGTCCCGGGAGTGATTGAGGAGGACCAGACAGGTTTCGTCAAGGGCAGGCAATTGAACACGCATGTGAGGAGGCTCCTGAATATTATTATGAGGCCTCGGAGGGAGGGGATGCAGAAGTAGTGGCTGCAATGGATGCAGAGAAGGCCTTTGACAGGGTGGAGTGGGAGTACCTGTGGGAAGTGTTAGGTAGGTTTGGATTCGGGGAGGGATTCATAGGGTGGGTCAAGCTGCTGTATCAGGCCCTTGCAGCGAGTGTGTCCATGAACTGGCTGAGGTTCGAGTATTTCAGGCTGCACCGAGGGACGAGACAGGGGTGCCCCCCATCCCCATTACTATTTGCCGTGGCAATTGAGCCGTTGGCCAGGGGAGGTCATGCGGATCCTGGGGGACTTTGGGAGCTTCTCGAGGTACAAGTTGAACGTGGGGAAAAGTGAGCTGTTTGTAATCCACGCCAGGGGTCAGGAAGAGAGACTGGGGGAGCTCCCGCTCAAGATGGTGGAGTGGAGCTTTCGTTACTTAGGTATACAGGTGGCTAGGAACTGAGATGCCCTACACAGGCTTAACTTGTCTCGGCTTGTAGAGCAGATGGAGGGAGACTTCAAAAGGTGGGACATGCTCCCGCTTTCCCTGGCGGGAAGAGTGCAGACTGGGAAGATGACGGTTCTTCCCAGATTCCTGTTCGTTTTTCAGTGCCTCCCCATTTTCATCCCTAAATCCTTCCTCAAGCGGGTGAACAGGATTATCACGGGATTTGTGGGCAAACAGGACCCCGCGAGTCAAAAGACTGCTCTTGGAGTGTAGCCAGGTACAATACACCACAAGCCCGATGGTGACGGTGACACTGAGGATCTGGGGTTAGTGGAGGAGGCACAGGAAGGAGGAGGAGGCCTCAGTTTGGACCCCGATACTGAACAACCATAGATTTGCTCCTGGCAAGATAGATGGTTCCAACGCTGGCATAGGGCAGGCATTAGAAGGATGGGAGACCTGTTTATAGATGGGACTTTCCCTCGCTTGAAGGCGCTGGAGAGAACGTTCGGCCTGTCCCCGGGAAATGCTTTCAGATACCTCCAGGTCCGGGCCTTTCTCAAAAAACAGGTGGGGACATTTCCGCGGCTCCCCCCTCGAAGGATAGACAGGTAGTGTCTGGCATCTGGGTAGGAGAGGGGAAGGTGTCAGACATATACCAGGAGCTGCAGGAGGTGGAGGAAGCCTCAGTGGAGGAGTTAGAAGGGCAAATGGGAGGAGGAGCTAGGCGAAGTGCTGGATGAGGGCCTGTGGGCTGATGCCCTGGGAAGGGTAAATTAGTCCGCATCATGTGCCAGGCTCAGTTTAATTCAGTTTAAGGTGGTACACCGGGTGGCTCACATGACGATGGCGAAAATGAGTAAGTTCTTTGGGGTGGAGGACAGGTGTGCGAGATGTGCAGGGAGTCCGGTGAACTATATCCATATGTTTTGGGCATGCCCGGCGCTTAAAGAATTCTGGCATGGCTTTGCAAAGGCTATGTCCAGGATATTGGACACGCAGGTGAAGCAGAGTCCAACAATAGCGATCTTTGGGGTGTCGGAGGATCCGGGAGTGCAGGAAGCAAAAGAGGTCGAAGTGTTGGCCTTTACCTCCCTGGTAGCCCGGAGACAGATCTTGTAAATGTGGAGGGAGTCAAAACCCCACAGCGTGGAGACCTGAGTTAATGACATGGCTGGGTTCCTCAGCCTGGAGCGAATAAGTTTGCCTCGAGAGGGTCCTTGCTGGGTTTCACCAGGTGGTGGCAACCTTTCCTTGACTTTCTAGGGGAGCAGTGAAGTATCAGCAGCAACAGGGGGGGAATTGTCCATTTAATGCATATTTTCTTTTTGTACAATGTAACAGCCACTTAGTTTTGTTAAATATTTCTCGTTTATTTTTCTGTTATGTAAAAATTCTGGTTGAAAAAAGCTTTAATAAAAACAATTTTTAAAAAAGAACCTGAACACTGTTTGAGGGACGTGTCACCAAAGGCTGTGGTGTCGTACTCACATCCGGACAAATGCAAGAATGCCAAGTTTCAAAGGACCACAAGTGCTTTTGTTACAGGAAGAACAGCTGCTGAGTGGATGGCAAGTCAAATAACTGAGTTCCTAACCAAGACAGGCCGTGCCATACAATCAGCATCCTTTCCTTCTGTGCTGCCAATAGTTATGATCTTTGGAAATTTGGCACTCTTGCATTTGTCCTAATGAATGCATGTTAAACTGACAACTTGTCCCTTCACGGAAACCCCTGCCCACGCTCCGTCTAACTCATGGAGGGTCTGCACGGTTGGCTTGCTGCAGTGCTTGGTCCCTTCAGGACTGACAAGCAGTTGAGCAGGACTCACACACAAACAAACCCGGGTACCTGGGTGGTGGCCAATGTGTAGCCCTTCGGCTGGAGGCTCTCGGCCGCCGCTGCAATGTCTGTGATTTCCTTCTTTGGCCCCTTCACATCGGCCTGGGCCAGTTCGCGGTTCAGTTCGCCGTCATGGGGCTCGCCCTGAATCAAGAACTCCACCCCGATGTCCTCTTGCGTGCTGTCCTCCTCTTCTTCCTCCTCGTCCTCATCCTCCTCCTCATCATCATCGTCGTCATCCTCGTCTGTTGCACTTGAGTTTTCAGAATCTGAGCAAGAGGAAATATGAGTGAATCAGTGAATCAAATACTAAACATAAGCTCCAGACAGACTGCGCAAACCAGATATCACTCCAACTCGAACTGATTCGGGGCTATGGGGAGAGAGCGGGGCAGTGGGATTAGTTTGGGGATTGATACAGGGCTATGGGGAGTGACTGGGACAGTGGGATTAGTTTGGGGATTGATACAGGGCTATGGGGAGAGAGTGGGGCAGTGGGATTAGTTTGGGGATTGATACAGGGCTATGGGGAGAGAGAGGGGCAGTGGGATTAGTTTGGGATTGATACAGGGCTATGGGGAGAGAGTGGGGCAGTGGGATTAGTTTGGGATTGATACAGGGCTATGGGGAGAGAGTGGGGCAGTGGGATTAGTTTGGGGATTGATACAGGGCTATGGGGAGAGAGCGGGGCAGTGGGATTAGTTTGGGGATTGATACAGGGCTATGGGGAGAGAGCGGGGCAGTGAGATTAGTTTGGGGATTGATACAGGGCTATGGGGAGAGAGCGGGGCAGTGAGATTAGTTTGGGGATTGATACAGGGCTATGGGGAGAGAGCGGGGCAGTGAGATTAGTTTGGGGATTGAAACAGGGCTATGGGGAGAGAGCGGGCAGTGGGATTAGTTTGGGGATTGATACAGGGCTATGGGGCGAGAGCGGGGCAGTGGGATTAGTTTGGGGATTGATACAGGGCTATGGGGAGAGGAGAGGGGCAGTGGGATTAGTTTGGATTGATACAGGGCTATGGGGAGAGAGTGGGGCAGTGGGATTAGTTTGGGATTGATACAGGGCTATGGGGAGAGAGTGGGGCAGTGGGATTAGTTTGGGGATTGATACAGGGCTATGGGGAGAGAGCGGGGCAGTGAGATTAGTTGGGGATTGATACAGGGCTATGGGGAGAGAGCGGGGCAGTGAGATTAGTTTGGGGATTGATACAGGGCTATGGGGAGAGAGCGGGGCAGTGAGATTAGTTTGGGGATTGAAACAGGGCTATGAGGAGAGAGCGGGGCAGTGGGATTAGTTTCGGGATTGATACAGGGCTATGGGGAGAGAGTGGGGCAGTGGGATTAGTTTGGGATTGATACAGGGCTATGGGAGAGAGGGGCAGTGAGATTAGTTTGGGATTGATACAGGGCTATGGGGAGAGAGTGGGGCAGTGGGATTAGTTTGGGATTGATACAGGGCTATGGGAAGAGAGGGGCAGTGAGATTAGTTTGGGATTGATACAGGGCTATGGGGAGAGAGTGGGCAGTGGGATTAGTTTGGGATTGATACAGGGCTATGGGAGAGAGTGGGGCAGTGGGATTAGTTTGGGATTGATACAGGGCTATGGGGAGAGAGCGGGGCAGTGGGATTAGTTTGGGGATTGATACAAGGCTATGGGGAGAGAGTGGGGCAGTGGGATTAGTTTGGGGATTGATACAGGGCTATAGGGAGAGAGGAGGCAGTGGAATTAGTTTGGGATTGATACAGGGCTATAGGGAGAGAGGAGGCAGTGGGATTAGTTGGGATTGATACAGGGCTATAGGGAGAGAGCGGGGCAGTGGGATTAGTTTGGGGATTGATACAGGGCTATGGGGAGAGAGTGGGGCAGTGGGATTAGTTTGGGATTGATACAGCGCTGTGGGGAGAGAGTGGGACAGTGGGATTAGTTTGGGATTGATACAGCGCTGTGGGGAGAGAGTGGGGCAGTGGGATTAGTTTGGGGAT
>NC_052165.1:98252502-98274498 GCF_902713615.1 Scyliorhinus canicula
CGGCCCCTGTGTGACCGGGAGCAGCAGCATCCGGCCCCTGTGTGGCCAGGAGCAGCAGCATCCGGCCCCTGTGTGGCCGGGAGCAGCAGCATCCGGCCCCTGTGTGACCGGGAGCAGCAGCATCCGGCCCCTGTGTGGATACTGAGCGTGTTTTCTCTGTTTTGTTTCCCGCTCCAGGAGCAGGTGGAAGCAGCTCGCAAGGACCTGGACCAGGCCAAGGATGAGGTCTGGAAGTGGACGGAGGAAGATGAGCAGAGGCTGAACGAGGAGCTGCACATCAAGCGGCAGAAGAAAGCCCGCCAGCCACCCAAGCCCCAGGGCGAGAGGCCCAGCACCCGCATGAGTGAGAGGCTGCGGGGAGCGCGGCTAAGCTCCCGCGAGACGGAGAGGCCGGTTGTGCCCATCGCCCTTGAGGTCCCGGCAGCGCCTCCACCCAAGGAGATACACAGCCAGCTGCTGCGATACGAGGCGGCCCCTTCCCGTGACCTGCAGATCCACATCAGCACCGAGCTCCCGGACGAGCTCTTCGAGGACGAGCCCCCGGCGGCGGCTGATGAGCCCCCCCCTGCTCAGCCCCGGAAAGACGACGATCGCCGAGTCACCGAGATGGAACCGGAGCCGCCGCCACCAATGCCACCCCCGCAGCCCCTGCCCAGCGATAAAGCCCAGGGAGCAGAGTTGAGGTCAGAGAGTGTGCAGCCGGTGGCTAATGGGAGTGATGGAAACCTCGATGAAGCCATGCTGACCCCCGACGCAGCACCAACAGGAGACACCCCTGAGGCCTGTTTGCCAGTTGCCAAGCTGGAACTGAGAGAGGCTGTGGGAGGAGGTAGGCCGTGTGTGGCCACTGACATTGGCAGCCTTCCGACAGGAAAACCCATCCAGCGACCCCTAAACGGTGGCGAACCGGCCCCCAATGGCCTTGACCCAGAGCGCTCCGAAAGCCAAGAGGGGGAGGCGGAGACCAGCCTAAGGACTTCGGACACCACAGAGATGGAAGGTGAAAGGTCTGAGGAGCCCACCTCACTGACTTTGACCACGAAGACGGAAGGTGAAAGGTCGGAGGAACCCACACCGCGAACTTCGACCACTGAGACGGAAGGTGAAAGGTCAGAGGAACCCACACCGCGAACTTCAACCACGGAGACGGAAGGTGAAAGGTCAGAGGAACCCACACCGCGAACTTCGACCACGGAGACGGAAGGTGAAAGGTCAGAGGAACCCACACCGCGAACTTCGACCACGGAGACGGTGGGTGAAAGGTCAGAAGAACCCACACCGCGAACTTCGACCACGGAGACGGAAGGTGAAAGGTCAGAGGAGCCCGCACCGCGAACTTCGACCACGGAGACGGAAGGTGAAAGGTCAGAGGAGCCCGCACCGCGAACTTCGACCACTGAGACGGAAGGTGAAAGGTCAGAGGAGCCCACCTCGCTGCCTTTGGTGACCACGGAGACGGAAGGTGAAAGGTCAGAGGATACCACCCTAATGGCATCAGTGACCACGGAGAAAGAAGGTGAAAGGCCGGCGGATCCCACCCCGGTGATCACTGATACAGGAGGTGAAAGGTCAGAGGAGTCCACCCCAAGGACTTCGGTAACCGAGGAACTGGGGGGTGAAAGGTCACAGGAGCTCATTCCAAGATCAGTGGAGGCGGGAGGTAAACGGTCAGAGGGAGAACAGGCTGTGGCCAATCTGACAGACCGACTTGAGGAGGAGGAGCTGGACCATTGCAGCACATCAGGTCAGGTGATCGGTGAGCTAGGAGCAGCGGAGGTTAGCAACGTCGATGTTTTGCCTCATGCGCCGAATGCTGACACTGCTTCAGGGAAGGCAGGGGAGAGGGGGGACAGCAGAGCGGACAGAGAGATTTTGCCACCAGGTGATGGCAGTCGGACTGTGCTGAATGGCTCTAGGGGCTGCCCAGTCCCAGGAACTGAGGAGCCAGCGGAGGGTAGCCTCCAGCCCCTGCCCGAGACAATGGAGCGTGACCGTAAGCAACTGCCGAGTGCGGTGGAACCGTCTCTTCGTGGGTCAACGTTGTCGCCACCTCCCGTGAAGAAGAGGTCTGAGCAGAAACGGCCAGCTTCCGACGGGGAGCCAACTTCTCCGGCCCCTGGCCCAAGGCTCCCGGCCGGCACCAGAGAGAAGAAGCGTAGGAGGACGGCCGACCAGGACCTGCTCTGCGAACGAGGGGCTGCCGGCGACCCCCAGATGACAGGCACGGTACTGCGGAAGGTCCCGGGCCGCATCAATGTCATCGTGGAGAGGCGGGAGCCTGCCAAGCGGGCCAGGCGGTCGGCCGTGGCAGCGGGCAGTGAAGGAGCCAGGGCGGGCGAGCAAGAACATCCACCCTCTCGTCTCCCATCACCTACACCCAAGAGCAGGCAGTGGGCGAGGCGGCGGGAGACGGGGCCAGCGAGCGAGTCCGAGCCTGGTGTGGAAAGCTCCGCTGAGGGCCTGCAGCCTCCGGCCAAGAGAGCTCGGGCAGTGGGATTGGCCAGCCAGAGCTCTGAAATGGGCAGCGAGAGCCCAGTCCCCCGGCCTTTAGACAGGGCCAGGAGGAAGCCAAGATCCCCCCGACCAATCAGCAGCTCCTCGTCCGAAGAAGAGCCGAGGCCAGAGGCCGCAAGTGAGTCGCCGGCCTCACGGGGTGTGCCGGCTCCCAGATCCACCCGGCAGCGTCCCGGTGAGCTACTGCCACCGCTGGAACGCAGGCGGTACAAGCCCAGAGGCGTCAGGGCCCTTCCCAGCACCCGGGCCGTGCCCGACAAGCCAGTGAGAAGGCAAAGGGACCGCTCTGGCGGCGAGGAGACCCCGAGTGCCCCAGACTCCTCCTCCTCCTCGTCCTCCTCCTCGTCTTCCTCCTCCTCCCCTTCCGCCTCCCCTCCTGCCACGCCAGACCGTGTCCTCCGCAGCCTGACCGCGGCAGCCGCCATTGCTGCCACTACCCCAGCTGCCAACACCCGCTCCTCCCAGAGCAGCTCACCTGCTCCCCCTCCCCCACCTCCTGCAGCCAAAAGGAAAGGACGGCCCCCCTCTGCAGCCCGCGTCCCACCACCTCCCCTCCCGCCTCCCCCTCTCCTCCCTCCGCATCCCCCTCTCCTCCCTCCGCATCCCCCTCTCCTCCCTCCGCCTCCCCCTCTCCCTCTCCGCCTCCCCCTCTCCCTCTCCGCCTCCCCCTCTCTCTCCTCCAGTCCCCAGTCGAGGCCGGCCCCCCAAAGTCAAACGGAATGCACCCCTTCCTTCTCCCTCGCCGCCTCCTGCCCCCAGCCCCTCGAGGCGAGGCAGACCCCCCAACGTCCAGGCCAAGCGGGGGCGTCCCCCTAAACACAGGCCGCCAGGGGTACCGCAGCCACAGCAGCAGCAGCGGCGGCCCAGGGGGCGCCCCCCAGCTTCCCCCCCAAAGAAGCGAGGCCGGCCACCATTGTCCGCTCGCCTGACTTCCCAGAAGGTGGGGAAGAAACACTCTACTTGATGGACAGAGACAGGGTAGGTGAACTGCCGATGGTGAAGGTGGTGGGCAGGGTGTGGGGCATTATCTGCTGACTCTTGCGTGTGCAATAATGGCTGCCGAGCGGGTGATTGAAGGGAGAGAGTGTGTGGGGAGTGGGGCGTAGTGACGGGGAGTCGGGGGGGTAGAGAGACAGAGTAGGTTGTCCCGCAGCAGGACCAGGGAGTTGGATTGCTTGGTGAGGGCAGTCGCTTCGCACCCCATTGTCACCTGGTCCAGTTGGTTTGGGCTTGTGCAGACTCCCCACCCTCTCCAACATTCCTTCAATTTGAAATATTCCACTGTGGCAGGGCCTCTTTGTCCCCCGTGAGGGGGGTAGCTGCTGATTTGCCCTCGCCTGCAGACCCCAGACACGGCTGCACATAGACCCCCACCCCCTCCCAAAAGCTGACGATCCTCCTTGGCCATATTCTGGCCCCAGCCTCGCTCCATTTGGGTATCCCTGCTTCCTGTGGTGGAAACTGGGCTTCACATCGTGTTCCCGTTTGTTACTGAGGATTGAGAATCCCATTGCAACCCCCCCCCCCCCCCCCTCCGTGTTCTCTGTGGCTCTCTCTCTGGCTCGCTTGTGCTCTCTCTCTCCCTCTGGCTGGCTCACACTCGCGCTCTCCCCCTCTCTCTCTCACCTCTTTCCCCCCCCCCCCCCCCCCCTCTCTCTCTATCCCTCTCTCCGTGGCTCACTCATTCTCTCTCTCTCTCTCTCTCACTCTCCCCCTCTGGCTCGCTTGTTCTCTCTCTGGCTGGCTCACACTCGCGCTCTCCCCCTCTCTCTCTCTCTCTCTCACCTCGCCCCCTCTCTCTATCCCCCTCTCTGTGGCTCACTCATTCTCTCTCTCTCTCTCTCTCTCTCTCTCTCTCTCCCCCTCCCCCTCTGGCTCGCTCGTGCGTTCTCTCTCTCTGGCTGGCTCACACTCGCGCTCTCCCCCTCTCTCTCTCACCCGCCCCCTCTCTCTCTATCACCCTCTCCATGGCTCACTCATTCTCTCTCTCTCTCTCTCTCTCTCCCCCTCTGGCTCGCTCGTGCGCTCTCTCTCTCTCTGGCTGGCTCACACTCGCGCTCTCCCCCTCTCTCTCTCACCTCGCCCCCTCTCTCTCTATCCCCCTCTCTGTGGCTCACTCATTCTCTCTCTCTCTCTCTCTCCCTCTGGCTGGCTCACACGTGCTCTCCCCCTCTCTTACCTCGCCCCCTCTCTCTATCCCCCTCTCTGTGGCTCACTCATTCTCTCTCTCTCCCTGCTGGCTCGCTCGTGCTCTCTCTCTCTCCCTCTGGCTGGCTTACAATCGCGCTCTTCCCCCCCCCCCCCCCCCCCCCCTTCTCTCTCTCACCTCTCCCACTCTCTCTCTATCCCCCCTCTCCGTGGCTCACTCATTCTCTCTCTCTCTCTCTCTCTCTCTCTCTGGTTCGAGCCCAGGTTCTCTCTCTCTCTCCCCCTCTCTGGGTCTCACTCACTCTCTCTCCCTCTGACTTGCTCGCACGTTCTCTCTCTTTCTTTCTTTCTCTGGCTAGCTCGTGCTCTCTCTCTCTCCCTGGATCGAGCCCAGGTGCTCATTCTCTCTCTCTCTCTCTCTCCATCTCCAGCTGTTGTGGGTAATCTTCTTGTTCCTTCGCCAACCGTGTCCTGGTTTTGTTTATTTATGTGCATGGTTCCTCGACTGGGTGCTGGGATTTTTTTCCCTGTGATAGCCCTTTGTGCTCTCTCTCCTGTGTGCAGGTGAAGGAAGGGACTGCATGACTCAGCCACTTTAACATAAACAGGAGACTCCGTGTCTCCCCTTGACCTGCTCTTTCTCCTGCCCTCCCCCAATCCCATGTGCGTTCCAGGATTTTAAATTCAGATTCCACTCCTGTCCTCACTCACTCAGCCTGAGTTCCAGCTGATATTTCTTTACAATTCTTTGCGTATCCTGTGAATGTGTCTGTGATGAGGTGGGGATGTTGGCTGGGGTTTGGGTGCAGCAGGGCGTCGGGTTCAGACTTGGCTGCCCTCGCTGTGGGTCGAGGCTGCTCTGGGTGAGTGGGGGTTGGGGGGAGGGGGATAGAGAGAGGTGGGGTAGGGAATGAGGATGCCGAACCTGCTGTGCAGGGGTTTAGCAGACTGGATTACCAGTCACGCCAGCTCCCCGCGCCAGGGTGCTCTCCATTCGAGGACTCAGCTGGAACCATTGCCCATCCTGAGGTCGGTGGGATGGGGCTTGGGGGGGGGGGGGGGGGAGTTAAGGGCACCCCACCCAGTTATCTGCATCAGGATTGCGGCGATGCTGGGGGGGAGGGGAGTGGGAAACCAGGGAAGCGTGAGAAAGGCAGTGTTATCCTGCCTCTTTCCCCCCCCCCCCCCGCCCCCTCCCCAACCAGGCGAGACACTATCTCGCATGCAGCTTACCCACACCACCTGTGAGCATTTATAAATTATGTGACCAAATACTCTGACCATGTGTGTTGCTGCCTGGGCTCTGTTTCCTCCCACTGCAGAGCAGGCCGTTTGGAGGGGGGGGGGGGATGGGTTGTGGGGAGGGGGAAGGGGGGTTCCCCCCCCACCCTTCATTCAGATGCCTGGCAGCCGTCACAGTTGTAGAAAATGTGGACTATTATTATTTGTTGCTGATCGCCAGAAGGGGCACAGGGAAGAGGGAGGGGGAGAGGAGGGGAGGTGACCCCCCCTGCCCCCACCACCCCACCCCCGTTCTGAGCCCACCTCTCTCACTCTCTCTCTCTCCCCTCTCCCGCTTCAGAAAACTAGCTGTTTTAATTATGTAATTATCACAAAATGAGGATCTTTGATTTTGTGCTCTGTTGTACAGCAGTTTATCTTTTGGGGGTTATTGTGTTATCTTTAAATCCTTTCTTCCCCCCCCCCCCCCCCCCCCATCCTCTCTCTCCCCCCTCACCTTTCCCACCTCATCCCCCTCCTCCCTTTTTTCCCTTGTATTATATATATGTATCTTTTGAATAAAATCTATGCAAAGATTATTTTGTATGGAAAAGTCAGAAAGTGTCCACATGTGTGACAGGGGAAATTAAAAAAATATTCGATGAAAAAAAAACCCAGGTGTTTTAGGATGTTTTGTTCCCGTCGATCACCTCCGCGTGTTTTAACAGTCATCAGAGTTAACCGAAAACCTAACATCGAAGCAGAATGCAATTGGTTTCATTTACTCCAGGATTCTTATTTCGATGTGAGACAGTAGAAGCTCCCTCTACACTGTCCCCATCAAACTTTCCCAGGACAGGTACAGCACGGAGTTAGATACAGAGTAAAGCTCCCTCTACACTGTCCCCATCAAACTTTCCCAGGACAGGTACAGCACGGAGTTAGATACAGAGTAAAGCTCCCTCTACACTGTCCCCATCAAACACTCCCAGGACAGGTACAGCACGGAGTTAGATACAGAGTAAAGCTCCCTCTACACTGTCCCCATCAAACACTCCCAGGACAGGTACAGCACGGGGTTAGATACAGAGTAAAGCTCCCTCTACACTGTCCCCATCAAACACTCCCAGGACAGGTACAGCACGGGGTTAGATACAGAGTAAAGCTCCCTCTACACTGTCCCCATCAAACACTCTCAGGACAGGTACAGCATGGGTTAAATACAGAGTAAAGCTCCATCTGCACTGTCCGCATCAAACATTCCCAGGACAGGTACAGCACGGGGTTAGATACAGAGTAAAGCTCCCTCTACACTGTCCCCATCAAACACTCCAGGACAGGTACAGCACGGGGTTAGATACAGAGTAAAGCTCCCTCTACACTGTCCCCATCAAACACTCCCAGGACAGGTACAGCACGGGGTTAGATACAGAGTAAAGCTCCCTCTCCACTGTCCCCATCAAACTCTCCCAGGAAGGTACAGCACGGGGTTAGATACAGAGTAAAGCTCCCTCTACACTGTCCCCATCAAACTCTCCCAGGACAGGGATAGCACGGGGTTAGATACAGAGTAAAGCTCCCTCTACACTGTCCCCATCAAACTTTCCCAGGACAGGTACAGCACGGGGTTAGATACAAAGTAAAGCTCCCTCTACACTGTCCCCATCAATCACTCCCCAGGACAGGTCCAGCACGGGTTAGATACAGAGTAAAGCTCCCTCTACACTGTCCCCATCAACACTCCCAGGACAGGTACAGCACGGGGTTAGATACAGAGTAAAGCTCCCTCTACACTGTCCCCATCAAACACTCCCAGGACAGGGACAGCACGGGGTTAGGTACGGAGTAAAGCTCCTTCTACACTGTCCCCATCAAACACTCCCAGGACAGGAACAGCACGGGGTTAGATACAGAGTAAAGCTCCCTCTACACTGTCCCCATCAAACTCTCCCAGGACAGGTACAGCACGGGGTTGATACAGAGTAAAGCTCCCTCTACACTGTCCCCATCAAACACTCCCAGGACAGGTACAGTACGGGGTTAGGTACGGAGTAAAGCTCCCTCTACACTGTGCCCATCAAACACTCCCAGGACAGGTACAGTACGGGGTTAGGTACGGATTAAAGCTCCCTCTACACTGTCCCCATCAAACACTCCCAGGAGAGGTACTGCACGGGGTTAGATACAGAGTAAAGCTCCCTCTACACTGTCCCCATCAAACACTCCCAGGACAGGTACAGCACGGGGTTAAGATACAGAGTAAAGCTCCCTCTACACTGTCCGCATCAAACACTCCCAGGACAGGTACAGTACGGGGTTAGGTACGGAGTAAAGCACCCTCTACACTGTCCCCATCAAACACTCCCAGGACAGGTACAGCACGGGGTTGATACAGAGTAAAGCTCCCTCTACACTGTCCCCATCAAACACTCCCAGGACAGGTACAGCACGGGGTTAGGTACGGAGTAAAGCTCCCTCTACACTGTCCCCATCAAACACTCCCAGGACAGGTACAGCACGGGGTTAGATACAGAGTAAAGCTCCCTCTACACTGTCCCCATCAAACACTCCCAGGACAGCTACAGCACGGGGTTAGATACAGAGTAAAGCTCCCTCTACACTGTCCCCATCAAACACTCCCAGGACAGGTACAGCACGGGGTTAGGTACGGAGTAAAGCATCCTGCACACTGTCCCGTCAATTATGGAACCCTCTGCGGTGCTGAAGGAGGCCATTAGGCCCATCGGATCTGCCCCGATCCTCCAAAAGCGCATTCCATCCAGGTCCAATCCCATCTATCCTGCACGTCTTTGGACGCTTGGGAACAATTTAGCATGGCCAATCCACCTGATCTTACACATCTTTGGACTGTGGGAGGAAACCGGAGCACCCGGAAGAATCCCATGCAGACGCGGGGAGAATGTGTAAACTCAGCACGGTTCTGCAGGGTTTGGTCCAGGTGCTCATTCCTTTTACTGACCCATATTAATCATCGGGAACAGATTCCGAATCTGGCTGACACCAGTTGGAGGCATTGGGTGGGTGGGTGTGGGATGGCATTGACCTTCAGAAGGACATAGGCTGGTGGAGTACCTGCACCAAACGGTACTGCAGCGGTTCCCAAGGAGCAACGGGGAATGAATGCTGGGCCCAGACAGACACCCACATCCTGGGAATGAATAAACAAAGCATTTGGTTCAGCCCCAAATGGAGCACTCTGTCCAGGTCTGAGTGCCAGCACTTTCGGAAAGATGTGAAGGATTTAGAGGGAGAGAGTGGGGCAAAAGATTGACTAGATTGTTTCTGGGAATGAGGGACCTCAGTGACCTTGAATCTCCTCTTTGAGGAGGGAGATTCGGATCGAGCGGTTCAAAATCAGTAGGGTGTTACTGAGAGCTCACAGCAAGCGGTGAGGATCTGGAACACGCTGCTTCAGAGCACGGCCGGAGGCAGCTTCAATCCATGCACTGGTGAGAGAATCGGATCGTTAACTGAAAAGGGGGGAATGCACAGGGAGTAGGGGAGCCGAGACTGGACAGCGAAGAAATAATCAGCAGAACATCCATCTGCAGCTTTCCGCGGTAACTGATTTCCAAATGCTGTTTCTTGCGAAACCATCAGTGCTGGTGTGCTGTATGTCGGGGCCGGCAAAGCAAATTCAGTAGGGGGGGGGGGGGGGGGGGGGGTGTTGCTGAAGTTCGTAGAATTGAGCCGAGAGGAGGTGGGGGGCAAGCAAAGTTGTGAACCCAGGGGGGTGGGACACCCATTTTGCCTCTACGAGAGGGAGAAACACAGAGGTTGCTGTGAAATCAAAGTCACAGTCTTGCTGAGATTGCATTTATTGCCCATCCCTAATTGCCCCCATGTGGGTAGTTAAGAGTCACGCACATTGTTGTGGGTCTGGAGTCGCATGTCGGCCAGTCCAGATAAGGATGGCAGATTTCCTTCCCGAAAGGCCATTAGTCAACCTGATGGGTTTTTACGACACTCAACAATGGTTTCCTGGTCAGCTTTAGACTTTTAATCCCAGATTTGTATTGAATTCAAATTTCGCCATCTGCAGTGGTGGGATTTGAACCTGACTCCCCAGAACATTACTCTGCTTTACTAGTCCAGGGACAGTACCACTACACCACCGCCTCTCCTCATCCTGCCCTCTTGTGCATATCCAAGCCTTCACAAGTCGGGAGCACTAATTTCACACACTCTCGTGGGGAGGGAGGGGGAGATGTCTCCCTTCCCGCAACCCCCCCCCCCCCCCCCCCCTCAAAAACCGTCCCCTCCCTGTCGGCCAGTTGCTCTGGGAAGCTTTTGCGAGACTCCGTTCACACTTGCTCGTTGAGATTTTGGGAGCTCGCTCCACCATCCTGCCTTTTACCAAGTATCCCTCAACACTAGCTAGTTGTTGAGCAGAATTAAAAGGATCAATTGTGGAAGTGTAAATTTCCAGGGGAGGGTGGAGTGAAGTGTTTCTTAATTCAAGAGCCGGCTCTGATTTGTCGGCCTTGTTCCCTTGTCCGAGACTCCCTGAACCGGGGGGGAAATGATCTTGCTCGCCACCGTTAGTTCCACTCTAAAACTTCCATCCAATCTTACCTCCACCCTACTCCCCTGTGCTTGCCTGTAATTTAGCCCTCGGAGTGGTGCTATTGTTACAATCGACACCACTCCTTGCAAAGGTCATTAAAGCCCACCTCGTGTGTGTGTGTGTGTGCGCCCAAAACTGCTCTCGCTGACTGTGTCATAGATGTTTACAGTACGAAGTCTTACACCACCAGGTTAAAGTCCAACATGTTTCAAACAATAGCTTTCACCTGAGGAAGGCTCCGAAAGCTAGTGTTTGAAACAAACCTGTTGGACTTTAACCTGGTGTAAGACTTCTTACTGTGCTCAACCCAGTCCAATGCCGGCATCGCCACATCATAGATGTTTACAACATGGAAACAGGCCCTTCGGCCCGGCCTGCCCAGTTTCTATCACTAAGCTATTCCCACATTTGGCCTGTTATCCCTCTTTTATATACCAGGCTTTTTCAAAGTGGGAGTTGCGGCATGCGGGTGGGTCACAGGCAGATGTAAAAAGGGTTGTGGTGCACCCTGAAATTAACATGGGTACCCCAACTGGGTAAGATCAGGGTGGCAAACAGAAAATGGGGGATTGTGAGGGGAGATATGGGAGCATGCATGGCCCAGGAATGAGAAGCAGAGTGGACTGGCAGACATAACCGCCAGGCAGACGGTTAGCTGTAATTTGGAACCATCGCACGGACAAGACTGAAGAAGAGTAACGGAACATTGGGTCGTCACTAATCAACCAGCCGCTTCACTCAGCACTGTTGATCACTGTCTGTGCGGAGTCTGCACGTTCTCCCCGTGTCTGCGTCGGTTTCCTCCGGTTTCCTCCCACAGTCCAAAGATGTGCCGGTTCGGTGGATTGGCCATGATAAATTACTCCTTAGTGTCCAAAAGGTTGGGTGGGGTTAGGGTGGAGGCACGTCCTTAATGGGATGCTCTTTCCAAGGGCTGGTGCAGACCCGATGGGCCGAATTACCTCCTGCCCTGTAAATTCCATGAAATAAGACTTTTCCGCAACAGCTATGATGGAAAATCTGCAGAATTTAATGGAAACTTGCTGCCTTAGCCCCTCCCCCGCCACAAAACAAAATCATGATGTATCGTAAAAAAAAATATTGATATCAATCCCAAAAGCAGCTGTTCAGATTTTAAACCTGTCTGCCTTTGTTGTACAGTTTAACTTACAGCAATGTTCCGGATTCATCTCCCCAACCATTTATTAGCATACTGTATCTTCTGCAAGATTGTCTTTAAGATTAAGAGCTATTAACCCTAAATGTCTGCAGTCTTCTCTGTGAGTAATGCTCTTGTCTCTATGTTACATGGAGGTTCTACCTCTCGTGCGGTTGTAAAGAATTCCATGGAGCTGCATCGAGTAGGAGCAGGGAATCATCCCTGATGTCCGGACTAACATTTATCCCTCCATCGACATCACAAAATCAGATTACCTGGTCTTTTTCACATTGCTGTTTGTGGGATCTCACTGTGCATAAATTGGCATTACATCAGTGACTACTTCATTGATCGCAAACTACGATCGTTATACTCGTGTCGTTGTGAAGGTGTTAGAAAAATATAAATCTTTCTTTTTCATCATTCAAACATTGACATCAACCTCATGGCTCTCTCTGCACTCTGAATATATATCTCTGCACTTCGTCGAGTTTTGCAACACGGAACACAAAGTGGCCGCTCGGCCCATCAGACCTGAGCTGGCCACCAAGTGGGTCCCGAAGGTCAGCCAGTTGGCAGAAATGGATCCTGGGAGAAGTTTGAAAAACACTCCTCCATATCCACCTTGCCCATGTAACTGTCTTAACTGCTTTTTAAAGGACAAAATTGTACCTGCCTCTACCACTGCCCCAGGCAGCCTGTTCCAGGTGCTCACCACCCTCTGTGTGAAGAAATTTCCCCTCTGGTCTCTTTTGTATCTCTCACCTTAAACCTATGCCACAAGTTCTAGACACCTCTATCTTTGGGAAAATATGTTGACTACCTTATCGATGCTCCTCATTATTTAATGACCTCCATAAGATCATCCCTAAGCCTTCTATGCTCCAGGAAAAAATGATGTGGAGATGCCGGCGTTGGACTGGGGTGAGCACAGTAAGAAGCCTTACAACACCAGGTTAAAGTCCAACAGGTTTGTTTCAAACACTAGCTTTCGGAGCACTGCTCCTTCCTTTTCTTTCCTTCCCAGGAAAATACGGTCCCAGCCTATCATAGAACATTACAGCGCAGTACGGGCCCTTCGGCCCTCGATGTTGCGCCGACCTGTGAAACCATCTGAAGCCTATCTGACCTACACTATTCCATTTTCATCCATATGTCTATCCGGTGACCACTTAAATGCCCTTAAAGTTGGCGAGTCTACTACTGTTGCAGGCAGGGCGTTCCACACCCCTACTACTCTCTGAGTAAAGAAACTGCCTCTGACATCTGTCCTATATCTACCACCCCTCAATTTAAAGCTATGTCCCCTTGTGTTGGTCATCACCATCCGAGGAAAGAGATTCTCACTGTCCACCCTATCTAATCCTCTAACTATCTTATATGTCTCTATTAAGTCACCTCTCAGCCTTCTCCTCTCTAACGAAAACAACTTCAAGTCCCTGAGCCTTTCCTCGTAAGACCTTCTCTCCATACCAGGCAACATCCTAGTAAATCTCCTCTGAACCCTTTCCAAAGCTTCCACATCCTTCCTATAATGTGGTGACCAGAACTGCACGCAGGACTCCAGGAGCGGCCGCACCAGAGTTATGTACAGCTGCAGCATGACCTTGTGGCTCCGAAACGCAATCCCCCTACTGATAAAGGCTAGCACACCATATGCCTTCTTAACAGCCCTATTAACCTGGCTGGCAACTTTCAGGGATTTATGTACCTGGATGCCGAGATCTCTCTGTTCATCTACACTATCAAGAATCTTGCCATTAGCCCAGTACTCTGCATTCCTGTTACTCCTTCCAAAGTGAACCACCTCACACTTTTCTGCATTAAACTCCATCTGCCACCTCTCAGCCCAGCTCTGCAGCCTAAGTCCTGGGAGCAGCCTCGTAAATCTCTTCTGCACTCTTTCTAGTTTAACAATATCCTTCCGATAATAGGGTGACCAGAACTGAACACAGTATTCCATGTGTGGTCTTACTGATGTCTTGTACAACTTCAACAAGACGTCCCAACTGCGTTCAATATTCTGACCAATGAAACCTAGCACATGCTGAATACCTTCTTCACCACCCTGTCCCCCTGCAACTCCACCTTCAAGGAGCTATGAACCTGTACCTCTAGATCTCTTTGTTCTGTAACTCTCCCCAACTCACTGAGTCGGTCCTGGCCTGATCTGATTTGACCAAAATGCATCACCTCACGTTCATCCAAATTAAACTCCATCGGCCCAATTGGTCACTCTGTGGTCTCGCCAAGGTTTTGTGCTAGATCAGGACTGTAGAAGTACGTATTCTCATCCTCGAGACAAAAAGGCCTACGTTCCAGTCTCGCAAGTGTTATCTGTACTATCCGTGATCTTTTAATGATGTTTACCTGGATTGCTCCTCTTCTTTGCATCCTACCCATTCGAGTCTCTGCCAGCCTCTGAACTAGATCAATAATTGGTGTTCAATTCCATGTCCTTCAACATTGGTGACAGGTCTGTCATGTGGAACTTTTTCAACTGTCTTCTGGCAGTCCAGTTGAACGGAGATTTTTCCCCCCACCACACATTCAGTCAGCTCATTGTTACTTATACACGGAGTGATCCCAACAAGCAAATGGCAATCAGGTTGTCAACTTCATGACTTTATTTACAATGTGTTTCTTTCCTATTGGAGGGCAAAGTGCTGTTCCCAGACCCATAATCCACCCATAACTCATGTCAGCAACCACAGATCTCCCAATATTTATTAAATTGTAAACATTATTAGATAGGACAATGGCCAGCCAGTTTCTGTCCCAGAGATCACGCTCGAACAGCAATGCAATCTGAGGGGGTTCAGTCAGGGCTTTTATTTGCAAAATACTGGGCCCAGGACATGGAGAGAACTCACTCCGAGAACTGGTCTTTCCCCCGACTGACCATGGAAACTCGAGAAGGCAGACAGTGCCTACAACGTAATGTATTAATCGAAAGGAGACATCCCATACACAGCAGAAATCCGTCAGTCCTGACCCTCCGACAGTGCGGCGTTCCCTCGGGACTGACCCTACGACAGTGCGGCGTTCCCTCGGGACTGACCCTCTGACAGTGCGGCACTCCCTCAGTACTGACCCTCTGACAGTGCGGCACTCCCTCAGTACTGACCCTCTGACAGTGCAGCGCTCCCTCAGTACTGACCCTCTAACAATGCGGCACTCCCTCAGCACTGACCCTCTGACAGTGCGGCACTCCCTCAGTACTGACCCTCTGACAGTGCAGCACTCCCTCAGTACTGACCCTCTGACAGTGCGGCACTCCCTCAGTACTGACCCTCTGACAGTGCAGCGCTCCCTCAGTACTGACCCTCTGACAGTGCGGCACACCCTCAGCACTGACCCTCTGACAGTGCGGCACTCCCTCAGTACTGACCCTCTGACAGTGCAGCACTCCCTCAGTACTGACCCTCTGACAGTGCGGCACTCCCTCAGTACTGACCCTCTGACAGTGCGGCACACCCTCAGCACTGACCCTCTGACAGTGCGGCACTCCCTCAGTACTGACCCTCTGACAGTGCAGCACTCCCTCAGTACTGACCCTCTGACAGTGCGGCACTCCCTCAGTACTGACCCTCTGACAGTGCGGCACTCCCTCAGTACTGACCCTCTGACAGTGCAGCACTCCCTCAGTACTGACCCTCTGACAGTGCGGCGCTCCCTCAGTACTGACCCTCTGACAGTGCGGCACTCCCTCAGTACTGACCCTCTGACAGTGCGGCACTCCCTCAGTACTGACCCTCCGACAGTGCGGCACTCCCTCAGTACTGACCCTCCGACAGAGCGGCACTCCCTCAGTACTGACCCACTGACAGTGCGGCACTCCCTCAGTACTGACCCTCTGACAGTGCGGCACTCCCTCAGTACTGACCCTCTGACAGTGCGGCTCTCCCTCAGTACTGACCCACTGACAGTGCGGCGCTCCCTCAGTACTGACCCTCTGACAGTGCGGCGCTCCCTCAGGACTGACCCTCACACAGTGAGGCGCTCCCTCAGTACTGACCCTCTGACAGTGCAGCACTCCCTCAGTACTGACCATCTGACAGTGCAGCACTCCCTCAGTACAGACCCTCTGACAGTGCGGCGCTCCCTCAGTACTGACCCTCTGACAGTGCGGCGCTCCCTCAGTACTGACCCTCTGACAGTGCAGCACTCCCTCAGTACTGACCCTCTGACAGTGCGGCACTCCCTCAGTACTGACCCTCTGACAGTGCAGCACTCCCACAGCACTGACCCTCTGACAGTGCGGCGCTCCCTCAGTCCTGACCCTCTGGCAGTGCAGCACTCCCTCAGTACTGACCCTCTGACAGTGCGGCACTCCCTCAGTACTGAACCTCTGACAGTGCGGCACTCCCTCAGGACAGACCTTCTGACAGTGCAGCACTCCCTCAGTACTGACCCTCTGACAGTGCGGCGCTCCCTCAGGACTGACCCTCCCGACAGTGCGGCGCTCCCTCAGTACTGACCCTATGACAGTGCAGCACTCCCTCAGGACAGACCCTCTGACAGTGCGGCACTCCCTCAGTCCTGACCCTCTGACAGTGCGGATCTCCCTCAGTACTGACCCTGCGACAGTGCGGCACTCCCTCAGTACTGACCCTCTGACAGTGCGGCACTCCCTCAGTACTGACCCTCTGACAGTGCGGCACTCCCTCAGTACTGACCCTCTGACAGTGCGGCACTCCCTCAGTACTGACCCTCTGACAGTGCGGCACTCCCTCAGTACTGACCCTCTGACAGTGCGGCACTCCCTCAGCACTGACCCTCCGACAGTGCGGCGCTCCTTTAGGACTGACCCTCCGACAGTGCGGCGCTCCCTCAGTACTGACCCTCTGATAGTGTAGCACTCCCTCAGTCCTGACCCTTCGACAGTGCGGTGCTCCCTCAGGACTGACCCTCAACAGTGCGGCGCTCCCTCAGTACTGACCCTCTGACTGTACGGGATTCCTCAGTACTGACCCTCCGACAGTGCGGCACTCCCTCAGCACTGACCCTCTGACAGTGCGGCACTCCCTCAGTACTGACCCTCTGACAGTGCGGCACTCCCTCAGTACTGACCCTCTGACAGTGCAGCACTCCCTCAGTACTGACCCTCTGACAGTGCAGCACTCCCTCAGTACTGACCCTCTGACAGTGCGGCGCTCCCTCAGTACTGACCCTCTGACAGTGCGGCACTCCCTCAGTACTGACCCTCTGACAGTGCGGCACTCCCTCAGTACTGACCCTCTGACAGTGCGGCACTCCCTCAGTATTGACCCTCTGACAGTGCGGCACGCCCTCAGTACTGACCCTCTGACAGTGCGGCACTCCCTCAGTACTGACCCTCTGACAGGGCAGCACTCCCTCAGTACTGACCCTCTGACAGTGCGGCGCTCCCTCAGTACTGACCCTCTGACAGTGCGGCACTCCCTCAGTACTGACCCTCTGACAGTGCAGCACTCCCTCAGTACTGACCCTCTGACAGTGCGGCACTCCCTCAGTACTGACCCTCTGACAGGGCGGCACTCCCTCAGTACTGACCCTCTGACAGTGCAGCACTCCCTCAGTACTGACCCTCTGACAGTGCGGCGCTCCCTCAGTACTGACCCTCTGACAGTGCGGCACTCCCTCAGTACTGACCCTCCGACAGTGCGGCACTCCCTCAGTACTGACCCTCCGACAGAGCGGCACTCCCTCAGTACTGACCCACTGACCGTGCGGCACTCCCTCAGTACTGACCCTCTGACAGTGCGGCACTCCCTCAGTACTGACCCTCTGACAGTGCGGCGCTCCCTCAGTACTGACCCTCTGACAGTGCGGCGCTCCCTCAGGACTGACCCTCAGACAGTGAGGCGCTCCCTCAGTACTGACCCTCTGACAGTGCAGCACTCCCTCAGTACTGACCCTCTGACAGTGCAGCACTCCCTCAGTACTGACCCTCTGACAGTGCGGCACTCCCTCAGTACTGACCCTCTGACAGTGCAGCACTCCCACAGCACTGACCCTCTGACAGTGCGGCGCTCCCTCAGTCCTGACCCTCTGGCAGTGCAGCACTCCCTCAGTACTGACCCTCTGACAGTGCGGCACTCCCTCAGTACTGAACCTCTGACAGTGCGGCACTCCCTCAGGACAGACCCTCTGACAGTGCAGCACTCCCTCAGTACTGACCCTCTGACAGTGCGGCGCTCCCTCAGGACTGACCCTCCCGACAGTGCGGCGCTCCCTCAGTACTGACCCTATGACAGTGCAGCACTCCCTCAGGACAGACCCTCTGACAGTGCGGCACTCCCTCAGTCCTGACCCTCTGACAGTGCGGATCTCCCTCAGTACTGACCCTGCGACAGTGCGGCACTCCCTCAGTACTGACCCTCTGACAGTGCGGCACTCCCTCAGTACTGACCCTCTGACAGTGCGGCACTCCCTCAGTACTGACCCTCTGACAGTGCGGCACTCCCTCAGTACTGACCCTCTGACAGTGCGGCACTCCCTCAGTACTGACCCTCTGACAGTGCGGCACTCCCTCAGCACTGACCCTCCGACAGTGCGGCGCTCCTTTAGGACTGACCCTCCGACAGTGCGGCGCTCCCTCAGTACTGACCCTCTGATAGTGTAGCACTCCCTCAGTCCTGACCCTTCGACAGTGCGGTGCTCCCTCAGGACTGACCCTCAACAGTGCGGCGCTCCCTCAGTACTGACCCTCTGACTGTACGGGATTCCTCAGTACTGACCCTCCGACAGTGCGACACTCCCTCAGTACTGACCCTCTGACAGTGCGGCACTCCCTCAGCACTGACCCTCTGACAGTGCGGCACTCCCTCAGTACTGACCCTCTGACAGTGCGGCACTCCCTCAGTACTGACCCTCTGACAGTGCAGCACTCCCTCAGTACTGACCCTCTGACAGTGCGGCGCTCCCTCAGTACTGACCCTCTGACAGTGCGGCGCTCCCTCAGTACTGACCCTCTGACAGTGCGGCACTCCCTCAGTACTGACCCTCTGACAGTGCGGCACTCCCTCAGTATTGACCCTCTGACAGTGCGGCACGCCCTCAGTACTGACCCTCTGACAGTGCGGCACTCCCTCAGTACTGACCCTCTGACAGGGCAGCACTCCCTCAGTACTGACCCTCTGACAGTGCGGCGCTCCCTCAGTACTGACCCTCTGACAGTGCGGCACTCCCTCAGTACTGACCCTCTGACAGTGCGGCACTCCCTCAGTACTGACCCTCTGACTGTACGGGCTCCCTCAGTACTGACCCTCTGACAGTGCGGCGTTCCCTCGGTACAGACACCGTTGGGAATTGGGGTTGTGGTGGGCGGAGGAGGGCATTCCCTCTGGCTTAGAAGTCGGCTACTAATTTGTACCGGGTTGGGAAGCTTGTGTGTGCATTGCACTTGGCAGCGAGGTCTAATTCAGATCCAGCCAATGTGAAAATCCGATCCATCAATGTCTCCGAGACAGTCTCAGCACCAAGTGGATCAGGTGGAGCCAGAGTCCCCCTTACACTAAAGGTCAGACACATCAGACAGGATCATGGGGGAACCCAGCTGCAGCTCCTGCTGAAGCGATTCCATATCAGCCGGGTTCATCCGATGTACTTCCAGCCAATCAGCAAGCAGCGAAGCTGAGAGAGGGGCAGAGTCACCTTGGCTGTCGGAGAGAAGAGAAAATAGACTTAACCCTTCTTGTTTGTATTGCCAGAGTAAAGATTCCTCCACATAGATAGAGAGCTCCAACCCCATGGCCCCCACCCTGGACAAGCCTTACCTGTCGTGACTCTCCCCCACCATGTCGAAGGACTGATTGAGGAACTCTTCCAGATCGAAGCCCACTCCATATCCTGCGCCGCTGCCCTTGGGGGTTACTGAGAATAATGGTGGCAAGCTATCCTTCACCTAGTGAAATGGAGAAACACACAAGCAGAGTCAGCAGGGGGACTGTGGGGTGCTGGAGATTTGCTGAGATCAGAGTGAACGCTGCCCCACCTCATGGCCAGAAGCCCACATTACAATGTGACCGTGGGTGTGGGTGACACATTAAGCAGCCCACCCGCAGGAGGTGGTAGGGAAGCAGACGGGAGGGGCAGGGTAGGATTGAAAATTGCAAGTTAACCCTCTGTGGTATCGATGTAATTAGCGATGCTATTATTTAACAGATAGAAGAGTGCGAAGGGGCAACAACCCTCCCTATCTCTGTCACCTCCTCCAGCCTCTACAACCCTCCCTATCTCCGTAACCTCCTCCAGCCCCTACAACCCTCCCTTTCTCTGTAACCTCCCCCAGCCCCTACACCCTCCCTATCTCTGTAACCTCCTCCAGCCCCCTACAACCCTATCTCTGTAACCTCCTCCAGCCCCTACAACCCTCCCTATCCCTGTAACCTCCTCCAACCTCTACAACCCTCCCTATCTCTGTAACCTCCTCCAGCCCCTACAACCCTCCCTATCCCTGTAACCTCCTCCAACCTCTACAACCCTCCCTATCTCTGTAACCTCCTCCAGCCCCTACAACCCTCCCTATCCCTGTAACCTCCTCCAACCTCTACAACCCTCCCTATCTCTCTAACCTTCTCCAACCCTCCCTATCTCCGTAACCTCCTCCAGCCCCTACAACCCTCCCTATCTCTGTAACCTCCTCCAGCCCCTACACCCCTCCCTATCTCTGTAACCTCCTCCAGCCCCTACACCCCTCCCTATCTCTGTAACCTCCTCCAGTCCCTACAACCCTCCCTATCCCTGTAACCTCCTCCAGCCACTACAACCCTCCCTATCAATGTAACCTCCTCCAACCCCTACAACCCTCCCTATCTCTGTAACCTCCTCCACCCCTACAACCCTCCCTATCTCTGTAACCTCCTCCAGCCCCAACAACCCTCCCTATCTCTGTAACCTCCTCCAACCCTCCCTATCTCTGTAACGTCCTCCACCCCTACAACCCTCACTATCTCTGTAACCCTGAAGGCCCTTACAATCCTCCCTATCCTCTAACCTCCAGCCATACACCCTCCCTATCTCTGTAACCTCCTCCAGCCCCTACACCCCTCCCTATCTCTGTAACCTTCTCCAGCCCGACACCCCTCCCTATCTCTGTAACCTCCTCCAGCCCCTACAACCCTCAATATCCCTGTAACCTCCTCCAACCTCTACAACCCTCCCTATCTCTGTAACCTCCTCCAGCCCCTACAACCCTCCCTATCCCTGTAACCTCCTCCAACCTCTACAACCCTCCCTATCTCTCTAACCTCCTCCAACCCTCCCTATCTCCGTAACCTCCTCCAGCCCCTACAACCCTCCCTATCTCTGTAACCTCCTCCAGCCCCTACACCCCTCCCTATCTCTGTAACCTCCTCCAGCCCCTACACCCCTCCCTATCTCTGTAACCTCCTCCAGTCCCTACAACCCTCCCTATCCCTGTAACCTCCTCCAGCCACTACAACCCTCCCTATCAATGTAACCTCCTCCAACCCCTACAACCCTCCCTATCTCTGTAACCTCCTCCAGCCCCTACAACCCTCCCTATCTCTGTAACCTCCTCCAGCCCCTACAACCCTCCCTATCTCTGTAACCTCCTCCAGCCCCAACAACCCTCCCTATCTCTGTAACCTCCTCCAGCCCCAACAACCCTCCCTATCTCTGTAACCTCCTCCAGCCCCAACAACACTCTGTATCTCTGTAACTTCCTCCAGCCACAACAACCCTCCCTATCTCTGTAACCTCCTCCAGCCCCAACCCTATCTCTGTAACCTCCTCCAGCCCCAACAAGCCTCCCTATACTGTAACCTCCTCCAGCCCCTACAACCCTCCCTATCCCTGTAACCTCCTCCATCCCCTACAACCCTCCCTATCCCTGTAACATCCTCCAGCCCCTACACCCCTCCCTATCTCTGTAACCTCCTCCAGCCCCAACAACCCTCCCTATCTCTGTAACCTCCTCCAACCCTCCCTATCTCTGTAACGTCCTCCACCCCTACAACCCTCCCTATCTCTGTAACCTGAAGCCCTTACAATCCTCCCTATCTCTAACCTCCAGCCCATACAACCCTCCCTATCTCTGTAACCTCCTCCAGCCCCTACACCCCTCCCTATCTCTGTAACCTTCTCCAGCCCGGACACCCCTCCCTATCTCTGTAACCTCCTCCAGCCCCTACAACCCTCAATATCTCTGTAACCTCCTCCAGCCCCTACAACCCTCCCTATCTCTGTAACCTCCTCCAGTCCTTATAACCCTCCCTATCTCTGTAACCTCCTCTAGCCCTCACTATCTCTGTAACCTCCAGCCCCAACAAGTCTCCCTATCTCTGTAACCTTCAGTCCCTCCAACCCTCCCTATCTCTGTAACCTCCTCCAGTCCCTGCAACTCTCCCTATCTCTGTAA
>NC_052166.1:0-21423 GCF_902713615.1 Scyliorhinus canicula
CTATTGTTGACGATTCTATTTCTGCAGCAGACGCTGGAAGCAGTCTCTGTTTTTCATGGTGATATTGTGGCCCCGTCCATTGATCTGTCCTTCCTCGCACCGTGCCCCCCCTCCCTCCCTCCCTCCCTCTTGCCCTCCCTCCCTCCCTCCCTCCCTCCCCCTTGCCCTCCCTCCCCCTTGCCCTCCCTCCCCCCCCTCCCTCCCCCTTGCCCTCCCTCCCTCTTGCCTTCCCTCCCTCCCCCATCCCTCTCCTTCCCTCCCTCCCTCTCCCTCTCGCCCTCCCTCTCCCTCCCTCTCCCTTGCCCTCCCTCTCCCTCCCTCTCCCTTGCCCTCCCTCTCCCTCTCCCTCCCTCCCTCCCCCTTGCCCTCCCTCCTTCCCTCTCCCTCCCCCTTGCCCTCCCTCCTTCCCTCTCCCTCCCTCCCCCCTTCCCTCTCCCTCCCCCTTGCCCTCCTCTCTCCCTCCCCCTTGCCCTCCCTCTCCCTCCCTCCCTCCCTCCCTCCCTCTCTCCCTCCCCACCCCCCTCCCCCCCGAGCATTGCATCCCTCGAGGTGAGTCACCTTGTTTACACTGTGCTTCACAATCGTGACAGCGTCACTGACGTCCCCTTGCTATGATTCTAGAACCACAGAATCCTCCAGCGCACATTCGGCCCATCGAGTCCGCACCCTGCCTCGACCCACTTCCCCGCCCTGTCCAAGTAACCCCACCTAACCCGCGCATCTTTGAACTGTGGGAGGAAACCGGAGCACCCGGAGGAAACCCACGCAGACACGGGGAGGACGTGCAGACTCTGCACAGACAGTGACCCAGCCGGGAATCGAACCCGGGACCCTGGAGCTGTGAAGCCACAGAGCTAGCCACTATGCCGCACCTAAATAGGAGCACAGAGCTCAACAGCGAGGAGGTGATGCTGAGTTTATACAAGACACTAGCTTGGCCTTATCTGGAATATTGTGCAGGGTTGTGGGAGCCACGCTATGGGAAGGATGTGAAGACATTGCTGAGAGGGCAGAAGAGGTTTACAGAAATGGTTCCACTTCATGTGTGAGGGTAGATTGGAGCGGATTGTTCCCACACGGAGAAGAAGACTGAGAGGAGATTTGATGCTGGGGGGCTGGAGAGAGTAGACGGAGAGAAATTGTTCCCGCTCGGGAAAGGCTCAGGGACGAGAGGAGTGCAGAATGATTTGGTAAAGAAGCAAATGTGATGTGGGAAGAATCTCTCTCGCCCAGCGAGTGGTTGGGGTCTGGGATGTGCGGCTTGGGGGTGTGGTTGAGACAGGTTTAATCGAGGGGTGAGAGAGGGTCAATGGGAACAATGTGCAGGGGTAATGGGGAATAGAAGGGCACTCAGACATGATGCTCGTTTACAGATTCGGTGCAGCCACAATGGGCGAATTGCCTCCCGCTGTGTTGCTGCACAATGTTTCCATCTCGTGCTCATCAGGACAAACACAGGAATGCCAAATTTCAGAGAGATCAACAATAGAAATTGCAGAAGAAAAGGGTGCCGCACTGTCAGAGGACCCCCTCCCCCTTACCCCTCCCCCCTTAACCCTCTCCCCCTTAACCCTCTCCCCCTTACCCCCTCCCCTTACCCCCTCCCCCTTAACCCTCTCCCCCTTACCCCCCTCCCCCTTACCCCCTTCCCCCTTAGCCCCTTCCCCCTTCCCCTTACCCCCTCCCCCCTTACCCCCTCCCCCTTACCCCCCTTAACCCTCTCCCCCTTACCCCCTTCCCCCTTACCCCCCTCCCCCTTACCCCCCTCCCCCTTACCCCCTCCCCCTTAACCCTCTCCCCCTTACCCCCCTCCCCCTTACCCCCTCCCCCTTAACCCCCTCCCCCTTACCCCCTCCCTTACCCCCCTTACCCCCCTCCCCCTTAACCCTCCCCCTTACCCCCCTCCCCCCTTACCCCCCTCCCCCTTACCCCCTCCCCCTTAACCCTCTTCCCCTTACCCCCTCCCCCTTACCCCCCTCCCCCTTACCCCTCCCCTTACCCCCCTCCCCCTGACCCCCCTCCCCCTTACCCCCCTCCCCCGTACCCCCCTCCCCCGGACCCCCCTCCCCCTTACCCCTTCCGCTGGACTCTCTCCCCCTTACCTCCCTGCCCCTTGCACCCACCCCAGACCCCCTTCCTGGTCCCCCTCCCCCGGACCCCTTCCGCTGGACCCCTCCCCCCAGGCCACCTCCCCGGACCCCCTCTGCTGGACCCCTCCCCCCAGGCCACCTCCCCCGGACCCCCTACCCCGGACCTCCTCCCTGTCCCCCTCCCCCGGACACCCCCTTACCCTCCCGCCTTGTCCCCTCACCCCCCTTTACCCCTTCCCAGTCGGCGGGCATTGAAAAACCCACCCTCCGCCCAAGCATTATGACTTGACCCGCCGTATCTGCCCTCGCTGTATTCCCCCTGGAGGCGTGGCTGTGGGCTCCCCCCCCCCCCGTCGGAGCGGATACCCTTGGGTCGCGAAACAGTGAGCGGTATGCGGGGTCACCCCCCCACCCTGTATCGACGCTATACTCCCCTCGCCCGCATGCGTGCCGTGTCCGGTCCCCGGGGTGGGGGGGGGGGGCCAGGTCCGCGCGGCGTGCAGCCGTCGGGAAAGGCGCGACGTGACCCCTCACTCCCAGCAAGGGTTCGCTTCTCTGAAGATGTCTTTGTGATGTCACTTTTGGTTCAGTGAATCACAGACGTTGATGCCGGGCTGTGCAAATCTTCACCCAGCATTCTGTCGCCCAGTCCAACAGGACTGCCCCCACCCCCCGGGTCAGTGTGCCCCCCCCCCCCGGGTCAGTGTGCCCCCCCCCCCGGGTCAGTGTGGCCCCCCCCCCGGGTCAGTGTGGGCCCCCCCCCCCGGGTCAGTGTGGGCCCCCCCCCCGGGTCAGTGTGGGCCCCCCCCCCCGGGTCAGTGTGGGCCCTCCCCCCCCCTCCCCCCACCCCCCCCCCGGGTCAGTGTGGGCCCCCCCGCCCCCCCCCTCCCCCCCACCCCCCCGGGTCAGTGTGGCCCCCCCCCGGGTCAGTGTGGGCCCCCCCCCCCCCCCGGGTCAGTGTGGGCCCCCCCCACCGGATCAGTGTGCCCCCCCCCCCCTGGGTCAGTGTGGCCCCCCCCCCCCCCCCCCCCGTGTCAGTGTGCCCCCCCCCCGGGTCAGTGTGGGCCCCCCCCACCGGATCAGTGTGCCCCCCCCCCCCCGTGTCAGTGGGGGCCCCCCCCCCCCCCCGGTCAGTGTGCCCCCCCCCCCCCGGGGTCAGTGTGCCCCCCCCCCGGGTCAGTGTGCCCCCCCCCCCCGGGTCAGTGTCCCCCCCCCCCCGGGGTCAGTGTGCCCCCCCCCGGGGTCAGTGTGCCCCCCCCCCCCCCCCGGGTCAGTGTGCCCACCCCCCCCCCGGGTCAGTGTGGGCCCCTGACTCTGTCCTAACTCAGCTACAACTGTGAAACTCCGGCTGTGTCAGGCAGGATAGTCACGGGAATGCCGGACTCATTGAGTATCTGACCCGGGCAATCCAGAGTGTGCAGGAAGTGGGGGGGGGGGGGGGGGGGGGGGGGGGGGCACGAGAATATTTCATCCTCTCCGACAGTTGGCAGCGTTCAGTAACGTTGACCCTCACCGCCCCCCCCCCCCCCCCCCCCCAGCCGGCCGAGACCGGACACTGCCTCGATTGTCCCGCTCGCTGCAGCCCATCTTTGAGCCGATTGTTTCCGAAGTGCTTTCGGAGACAAAGAAACGGCCCCTGACCTTTGGGGGGGGGGGGGGAGATGAGAAGGGAGTGGGTGAGAGGCCGACAGATAGAATCTGTCCCAGAGCGGATATCTCAAAGGGAATCTTCAGCAGGCCCCAGGCAGGAAGAGAAGGCCACTTTGTCCGGCGGCATTTTCTCTGCCCCCAGGCCTTTTGATGCCGGGGTTCGGCCTGGTCTCGTGGGGAAAAGCGGGAATTGTGTGTCCTGGAATGAGACAGGATGTGAGTGAATAATCGGCAGCGCAGTGGTTAGCACTGCTGCCTCACAGCGGCAGGGTCCCAGGTTCGATTCCCAGCTTGGGTCTGTGCGGAGTCTGCACCTTCTCCCCGTGTCTGCGTGGGTTTCCTCCGGGTGCTCCGGTTTCCTCCCACAGTCCAAAGACGTGCTGTTAGGTCATTTGGCCATTCTGAATTCTCCCTCTGTGTACCTGAACAGGTCAGTGCTGAGGGAGCGCCGCACTGTCAGAGGGTCAGTACTGAGGGAGTGCCGCACTGTCAGAGGGTCAGTACTGAGGGAGTGCTGCACTGTCAGAGGGTCAGTACTGAGGGAGTGCCGCACTGTCAGAGGGTCAGTACTGAGGGAGTGCTGCACTGTCAGAGGGTCAGTACTGAGGGAGTGCTGCACTGTCAGAGGGTCAGTACTGAGGGAGTGCTCGCACTGTCAGAGGGTCAGTACTGAGGGAGTGCCTGCACTGTCAGAGGGTCAGTACTGAGGGAGTGCCGCACTGTCAGAGGGTCAGTACTGAGGGAGTGCCGCACTGTCAGAGGGTCAGTACTGAGGGAGGCCCGCACTGTCAGAGGGTCAGTACTGAGGGAGTGCCGCACTGTCAGAGGGTCAGTACTGAGGGAGTGCCGCACTGTCAGAGGGTCAGTACTGAGGGAGTGCTGCACTGTCAGAGGGTCAGTACTGAGGGAGTGCCGCACTGTCAGAGGGTCAGTACTGAGGGAGTGCCGCACTGTCAGAGGGTCAGTACTGAGGGAGTGCCGCACTGTCAGAGGGTCAGTACTGAGGGAGTGCTGCACTGTCAGAGGGTCAGTACTGAGGGAGTGCCGCACTGTCAGAGGGTCAGTGCTGAGGGAGTGCCGCACTGTCAGAGGGTCAGTACTGAGGGAGTGCTGCACTGTCAGAGGGTCAGTACTGAGGGAGTGCCGCACTGTCAGAGGGTTCAGTACTGAGGGAGTGCTGCACTGTCAGAGGGTCAGTACTGAGGGAGTGCTGCACTGTCAGAGCGTCAGTACTGAGGGAGTGCCGCACTGTCAGAGGGTCAGTACTGAGGGAGTGCTGCACTGTCAGAGGGTCAGTACTGAGGAAATGCCGCACTGTCAGAGGGTCAGTACTGAGGGAGTGCCGCACTGTCAGAGGGTCAGTACTGAGGGAGTGCCGCACTGTCAGAGGGTCAGTACTGAGGGAGTGCCGCACTGTCAGAGGGTCAGTACTGAGGGAGTGCCGCACTGTCAGAGGGTCAGTACTGAGGGAGTGACGCACTGTCAGAGGGTCAGTACTGAGGGAGTGCCGCACTGTCAGAGGGTCAGTGCTGAGGGAGTGCCGCACTGTCAGAGGGTCAGTACTGCGGGAGTGCTGCACTGTCAGAGGGTCAGTACTGAGGGAGTGCCGCACTGTCAGAGGGTCAGTACTGAGGGAGTGCCGCACTGTCAGAGGGTCAGTACTGAGGGAGCGCCGCACTGTCAGAGGGTCAGTACTGAGGGAGTGCTGCACTGTCAGAGGGTCAGTACTGAGGGAGTGCCGCACTGTCAGAGGGTCAGTACTGAGGGAGTGCCGCACTGTCAGAGGGTCAGTACTAAGGGAGTGCCGCACTGTCAGAGGGTCAGTACTGAGGGAGTGCCGCACTGTCAGAGGGTCAGTACTGAGGGAGTGCTACACTGTCAGAGGGTCAGTACTGAGGGAGTGCTGCACTGTCAGAGGGTCAGTACTGAGGGAGTACCGCACTGTCAGAGGGTCAGTACTGAGGGAGTGCCGCACTGTCAGAGGGTCAGTACTGAGGGAGTGCCGCACTGTCAGAGGGTCAGTACTGAGGGAGTGCCGCACTGTCAGAGGGTCAGTACTGAGGGAGTGCTACACTGTCAGAGGGTCAGTACTGAGGGAGTGCTGCACTGTCAGAGGGTCAGTACTGAGGGAGTACCGCACTGTCAGAGGGTCAGTACTGAGGGAGTGCCGCACTGTCAGAGGGTCAGTACTGAGGGAGTGCTGCACTGTCAGAGGGTCAGTACTGAGGGAGTGCCGCACTGCCAGAGGGTCAGTACTGAGGGAGTGCCGCACTGTCAGAGGGTCAGTACTGAGGGAGTGCCGCACTGTCAGAGCGTCAGTACTGAGGGAGTGCCGCACTGTCAGAGGGTCAGTACTGAGGGAGTGCTGCACTGTCAGAGGGTCAGTACTGAGGGAGTGCTGCACTGTCAGAGGGTCAGTGCTGAGGGAGTGCCGCACTGTCAGAGGGTCAGTGCTGAGGGAGTGCTGCACTGTCAGAGGGTCAGTACTGAGGGAGTGCTGCACTGTCAGAGGGTCAGTGCTGAGGGAGTGCCGCACTGTCAGAGGGTCAGTGCTGAGGGAGTGCTGCACTGTCAGAGGGTCAGTGCTGAGGGAGTGCCGCACTGTCAGAGGGTCAGTACTGAGGGAGTGCTGCACTGTCAGAGGGTCAGTACTGAGGGAGCGCTGCACTGTCAGAGGGTCAGTACTGAGGGAGTGCCGCACTGTCAGAGGGTCAGTACTGAGGGAGTGCTGCACTGTCAGAGGGTCAGTACTGAGGGAGTGCCGCACTGTCAGAGGGTCAGTACTGAGGGAGTGCTGCACTGTCAGAGGGTCAGTACTGAGGGAGTGCCGCACTGTCAGAGGGTCAGTACTGAGGGAGTGCCGCACTGTCAGACGGTCAGTACTGAGGGAGTGCCGCACTGTCAGAGGGTCAGTACTGAGCGAATGCTGCACTGTCAGAGGGTCAGTACTGAGGGAGTGTCGCACTGTCAGAGGGTCAGTACTGAGGGAGTGTCGCACTGTCAGAGGGTCAGTGCTGAGGGAGTGTCGCACTGTCAGAGGGTCAGTACTGAGGGAGTGTCGCACTGTCAGAGGGTCAGTACTGAGGGAGCGCCGCACTGTCAGAGGGTCAGTACTGAGGGAGTGCCGCACTGTCAGAGAGTCAGTACTGAGCGAATGCTGCACTGTCAGAGGGTCAGTACTGAGGGAGTGCCGCACTGTCAGAGGGTCAGTACTGAGGGAGCGCTGCACTGTCAGAGGGTCAGTACTGAGGGAGTGCCGCACTGTCACAGGGTCAGTGCTGAGGGAGCCCCGCACTGTCAGAGGGTCAGTGCTGAGGGAGTGCTGCACTGTCAGAGGGTCAGTACTGAGGGAGTGCCGCACTGTCAGAGGGTCAGTACTGAGGGAGTGCCGCACTGTCAGAGAGTCAGTACTGAGCGAATGCTGCACTGTCAGAGGGTCAGTACTGAGGGAGTGCTGCACTGTCAGAGGGTCAGTACTGAGGGAGTGCCGCACTGTCAGAGGGTCAGTACTGAGGGAGTGCTGCACTGTCAGAGGGTCAGTACTGAGGGAGTGCTGCACTGTCAGAGAGTCAGTACTGAGCGAATGCCGCACTGTCAGAGGGTCAGTACTGAGGGAGCCGCACTGTCAGAGGGTCAGTGCTGAGGGAGTGCTGCACTGTCAGTGGGTCAGTACTGAGGGAGTGCCGCACTGTCAGAGGGTCAGTACTGAGGGAGTGCCGCACTGTCAGAGGGTCAGTATTGAGGGAGTGCCGCACTGTCAGAGGGTCAGTACTGAGGGAGTGCCGCACTGTCAGAGGGTCAGTACTGAGGGAGTGCCGCACTGTCAGAGGGTCAGTACTGAGGGACTGCCGCACTGTCAGAGGGTCAGTACTGAGGGAGTGCCGCACTGTCAGAGGGTCAGTACTGAGGGAGTGCCGCACTGTCAGAGGGTCAGTACTGAGGGACTGCCGCACTGTCAGAGGGTCAGTACTGAGGGAGAGCCGCACTGTCAGAGGGTCAGTACTGAGGGAATGCTGCACTGTCAGAGGGTCAGTACTGAGGGAGTGCCGCACTGTCAGAGGGTCAGTACTGAGGGAGTGCTGCACTGTCAGAGGGTCAGTACTGAGGGAGTGCCGCACTGTCAGAGGGTCAGTACTGAGGGAGTGCCGCACTGTCAGAGGGTCAGTACTGAGGGAGTGCCGCACTGTCAGAGGGTCAGTACTGAGGGAGTGCCGCACTGTCAGAGGGTCAGTACTGAGGGAGTGCCGCACTGTCAGAGGGTCAGTACTGAGGGAGCGCCGCACTGTCAGAGGGTCAGTACTGAGGGAGTGCTGCACTGTCAGAGGGTCAGTACTGAGGGAGTGCCGCACTGTCACAATAGCTTGGCAGTATTATCACTGGGGACCCAGGGTAATACTCTGCGGTCACTGGTTCGATACCTGGCAGATGGTGAAATTTGAATTCAATAACAATCTGGAAATAAAGTCTAATGAAACATAGAGAATAGGAGCAGGAGGAGGCCATTCGGCCCTGCTCCCCCATTCATGATGATCATGGCTGATCATCCAACTCAATAATCTAATCCTGCTTTCCCCCCATAACCCTTTACCCCCAGTGCTATAGCTAACTCCATCTTGAAAACAGACAATGTTTTTGCCTCAACTACTTCCTGTGGTAATGAATTCCACAGGTCGCCCGCTCTCTGGGTGAAGAAATTTCTCCTCATCTCTGTCCTAAATGGTCTACCCCGTATCCTCAGACTGTGACCCCTGGTGCTGGACACACCACCACCATCGGGAACATCCTTCCTGCATCTACCCTGTCCCCATTGGGAACATCCTTCCTGCATCTACCCTGTCCCCATCGGGAACATCCTTCCTGCATCTACCCTGTCCCCATCGGGAACATCCTTCCTGCATCTACCCTGTCCCCATTGGGAACATCCTTCCTGCATCTACCCTGTCCCCATTGGGAACATCCTTCCTGCATCTACCCTGTCCCCATCGGGAACATCCTTCCTGCATCTACCCTGTCCCCATCGGGAACATCCTTCCTGCATCTACCCTGTCCCCATCGGGAACATCCTTCCTGTATCTACCCTGTCCCCATTGGGAACATCCTTCCTGCATCTACCCTGTCCCCATTGGGAACATCCTTCCTGCATCTACCCTGTCCCCATTGGGAACATCCTTCCTGCATCTACCCTGTCCCCATTGGGAACATCCTTCCTGCATCTACCCTGTCCCCATTGGGAACATCCTTCCTGCATCTACCCTGTCCCCATTGGGAACATCCTTCCTGCATCAACCCTGTCCCCATTGGGAACATCCTTCCTGCATCAACCCTGTCCAGTCCTGTTAGAATTTTATAAGTCTCTATGAGATCCCCCCTCATTCTTCTGAACTCCAGCGAGAACAATCCCAACCTGGTCAATCTCTCCTCGTACCTCAGTCCCGCCATCCCTGGAATCAGTCTGGTAAACCTTCGCTGCTCTCCCTCGAGAGCAAGAACATCCTTCCTCAGAGAAGGAGACCCAAACTGCTCACACTACTCCGTGTGGCCTCACCAAGGCCCTGTATAATCACAGCAACACATCCCTGCTTCTATACTCAAATCCTCTCGCAATGAAGGCCAACATACCATTATCCTTCTTTACCGCCTGCTGTACCTGCATGCTTACCTTCAGCGACTGGTGTACAAGGACACCCAGGTCACACTGCACACTCTTCTCTCCTAATTTATGGCCATTCAGATAATAATCTTGTTTTTGCTCCCAAAGTGGATAACCTCGCATTTGTCCACATTTTACTGCATTTGTCCACTCACTCAGCCTGTCCAAATCACACTGAAACATCTCTGCCTCCTCCTCACAGCTCACCCCCTCCTCACAGCTCACCCTCCTCCCCCTCCTCACAGCTCACCCTCCTCCCCCTCCTCACAGCTCACCCTCCTCCCCCTCCTCACAGCTCACCCTCCTCCCCCTCCTCACAGCTCACCCTCCTCCCCCTCCTCACAGCTCACCCTCCTCCCCCTCCTCACAGCTCACCCTCCTCCCCCTCCTCACAGCTCACCCTCCTCCCCCTCCTCACAGCTCACCCTCCTCCCCCTCCTCACAGCTCACCCTCCTCCCCCTCCTCACAGCTCACCCTCCTCCCCCTCCTCACAGCTCACCCTCCTCCCCCTCCTCACAGCTCACCCTCCTCCCCCTTCTCACAGCTCACCCTCCTCCCCCTCCTCACAGCTCACCCTCCTCCCCCTCCTCACAGCTCACCCTCCTCCCCCTCCTCACAGCTCACCCTCCCACCCAACTTGGTGTCATCTGCAAATTTGGAGATATTACATTTTGTTCCCTCATCTAAATCATGAATATATATTGTGAATATCTGGGACCCCAGCACTGATCCCTGCCGAACCCCACTAGTCACGGCCTGCCAATTGGCAAAGGACCCATTTATTCCTACTCCTTGTTTTCTGTCTGCCAACAGTTTTGTATCCATCTCAATATACTGGCCCGAATCCCATGCACTTTAATTTTACACACTAATCTCTTATGCGGGACTTTGTCAAAAGCCTTCTGAAAGTCCAAATATACCACATCCACTGGCTCCCCCTCATCAACTCTCTACCAGTTCCATCCTGGAAGAATTACAGTAGATTTGTCAAGAATGATTTCACCATCATAAATCCAGGCTGACTCTGTCCGATCCTGCCACTGTTTTCTAAGTGCTCCGCATTAAAACCTTTAATAATGGATTCCAGAATTTTCCCCATTACTGACATCAGGCTGACCGATCTATAATTCCCTGTATTCTCACAACCGCCCTTTTTGAACAGTGGAGTTACATTAGCTGCCCTCCAATCTGCAGGAACTGTTCCAAAGTCTATAGAATCCTGGATGGCCACCAATGGATCCACTATTTCCAGAGCCACCTCCTTCAGCACTCTGGGATGTAGATTCTCAGGCCCTGGGAATTGATCAGCTTTCAATCCCATCAATTTCCCCAACACCATTTCTCTACTGATATTGATCACCTTCAGTTCCTCCCTCTCACTAATCCCTGTGTTCCCCGGTTGACCTTTCCCAGGGAATCCAGACTTGCCGCTGAAACTTTCACCCACAGTAATTAGGAGCATTCTCCCAAATGTCATTCCCTCGTGTGCGGAGAGAGAGGAAGTCTCCTGCGGACTCGCTGTGAGTAATCCCATTATGCAATCCTGAGGCCAGCCATTGTCTCCCACAGTCAGACTAATCCCATTACAGAAAAGCCAAGTGCAGATTTCCACACCCGTCAATTCAGACGGGCTGATTTAATCTCAGATTCACTGCAAGGTTTCTGTACCCCACGAGGGATTTCAATCACCGTCAGAGGAGACAGAGACCTACTCCCAACCCACACCGCAATGTAACTGTCACAGAGCAGCATTTACACTGACACAGCTAAAACCGGACCTCACACACTGCAACCCACAGGCGGTCAGTGCTGAGGGAGTGCTGCACTGTCAGAGGGTCAGTACTGAGGGAGTGCCGCACTGTCAGAGGGTCAGTACTGAGGGAGTGCTGCACTGTCAGAGGGTCAGTACTGAGGGAGCGCTGCACTGTCAGAGGGTCAGTACTGAGGGAGTGCCGCACTGTCAGAGGGTCAGTACTGAGGGAGTGCTGCACTGTCAGAGGGTCAGTACTGAAGGAGTGCCGCACTGTCAGAGGGTCAGTACTGAGGGAGTGCTGCACTGTCAGAGGGTCAGTACTGAGGGAGTGCTGCACTGTCAGAGGGTCAGTACTGAGGGAGTGCTGCACTGTCAGAGGGTCAGTACTGAGGGAGATCCGCACTGTCAGAGGGTCAGTACTGAGGGAGTGCCGCACTGTCAGAGGGTCAGTACTGAGGGAGTGCTGCACTGTCAGAGGGTCAGTACTGAGGGAGTGCTGCACTGTCAGAGGGTCAGTACTGAGGGAGTGCCGCACTGTCAGAGGGTCAGTACTGAGGGAGTGCTGCACTGTCAGAGTGTCAGTACTGAGAGAGTGCCGCACTGTTAGAGGGTCAGTACTGAGGGAGCCCCGCACTGTCAGAGGGTCAGTACTGAGGGAGTGCTGCACTGTCAGAGGGTCAGTACTGAGGGAGTGCTGCACTGTCAGAGGGTCAGTACTGAGGGAGTGCTGCACTGTCAAAGGGTCAGTACTGAGGGAGCGCTGCACTGTCAGAGAGTCAGTACTGAGGGAGTGCTGCACTGTCAGAGGGTCAGTACTGAGGGAGTGCTGCACTGTCAGAGGGTCAGTACTGAGGGAGTGCTGCACTGTCAGAGGGTCAGTACTGAGGGAGTGCCGCACTGTCAGAGGGTCAGTACTGAGGGAGTGCCGCACTGTCAGAGGGTCAGAACTGAGGGAGCTCTGCACTGTCAGAGGGTCAGTACTGAGGGAGTGCCGCACTGTCAGAGGGTCAGTACTGAGGGAGTGCTGCACTGTCAGAGGGTCAGTACTGAGGGAGTGCTGCACTGTCAGAGGGTCAGTACTGAGGGAGTGCCGCACTGTCAGAGGGTCAGTACTGAGGGAGTGCTGCACTGTCAGAGGGTCAGTACTGAGGGAGTGCTGCACTGTCAGAGGGTCAGTACTGAGGGAGTGCTGCACTGTCAGAGGGTCAGTACTGAGGGAGTGCCGCACTGTCAGAGGGTCAGTACTGAGGGAGTGCCGCACTGTCAGAGGGTCAGTACTGAGGGAGTGCCGCACGGTCAGAGGGTCAGTACTGAGGGAGTGCCGCTCTGTCAGAGGGTCAGTACTGAGGGAGTGCCGCACTGTCAGAGGGTCAGTACTGAGGGAGCACCGCACTGTCAGAGGGTCAGTACTGAGGGAGCCCCGCACTGTCAGAGGGTCAGTACTGAGGGAGTGCCGCACTTTCAGAGGGCCAGTACTGAGGGAGTGCTGCACTGTCAGAGGGTCAGTACTGAGGGAGTGCAGCACTGTCAGAGGGTCAGTACTGAGGGAGTGCTGCACTGTCAGAGGGTCAGTACTGAGGGAGTGCCGCACTTTCAGAGGGTCAGTACTGAGGGAGTGCTGCACTGTCAGAGGGTCAGTACTGAGGGAGTGCAGCACTGTCAGAGGCTCAGTACTGAGGGAGTGCCGCACTTTCAGAGGGTCAGTACTGAGGGAGTGCAGCACTGTCAGAGGGTCAGTACTGAGAGAGTGCCGCACTGTCAGAGGGTCAGTACTGAGGGAGCTCCGCACTGTCAGAGGGTCAGTACTGAGGGAGTGCCGCACTGTCAGAGGGTCAGTACTGAGGGAGCTCCGCACTGTCAGAGGGTCAGTACTGAGGGAGTGCTGCACTGTCAGAGGGTCAGTACTGAGGGAGTGCTGCACTGTCAGAGGGTCAGTGCTGAGGGAGTGCCGCACTGTCAGAGGGTCAGTACTGAGGGAGTGCTGCACTGTCAGAGGGTCAGTACTGAGGGAATGCCGCACTGTCAGAGGGTCAGTACTGAGGGAGTGCCGCACTGTCAGAGGGTCAGTACTGAGGGAGTGCCGCACTGTCAGACGGTCAGTACTGAGGGAGTGCCGCATTGTCAGAGGGTCAGTACTGAGGGAGTGCCACACTGTCAGACAGTCAGTACTGAGGGAGTGCCGCACTGTCAGAGGGTCAGTACTGAGGGAGTGCTGCACTGTCAGAGGGTCAGTACTGAGGGAGTGCCGCACTGTCAGAGGGTCAGTACTGAGGGAGTGCCGCACTGTCAGACAGTCAGTACTGAGGGATTGCTGCACTGTCAGAGGGTCAGTACTGAGGGAGTGCTGCACTGTCAGAGGGTCAGTACTGAGAGAGTGCCGCACTGTCAGAGGGTCAGTACTGAGGGAGTGCTGCACCGTCAGAGGGTCAGTACTGAGGGAGTGCCGCACTGTTAGAGGGTCAGTACTGAGGGAGTGCCGCACTGTTAGAGGGTCAGTACTGAGGGAGCGCCGCACTGTCAGAGGGTCAGTACTGAGGGAACGCCGCACTGTCAGAGGGTCAGTACTGAGGGAGTGCTGCACTGTCAGAGGGTCAGTACTGAGGGAGTGCTGCACTGTCAGAGGGTCAGTACTGAGGGAGTGCCGCACTGTCAGAGGGTCAGTACTGAGGGAGCGCTGCACTGTCAGAGGGTCAGTACTGAGGGAGTGCTGCACTGTCAGAGGGTCAGTACTGAGGGAGTGCCGCACTGTCAGAGGGTCAGTACTGAGGGAGCCCTGCACTGTCAGAGGGTCAGTACTGAGGGAGTGCTGCACTGTCAGAGGGTCAGTACTGAGGGAGTGCTGCACTGTCAGAGGGTCAGTACTGAGGGAGTGCTGCACTGTCAGAGGGTCAGTACTGAGGGAGCCACACTGTCAGAGGGTCAGTACTGAGGGAGCGCCGCACTGTCAGAGGGTCAGTACTGAGGGAGCGCCGCACTGTCAGAGGGTCAGTACTGAGGGAGTGCCGCACTGTCAGAGGGTGAGTACTGAGGGAGTGCTGCACTGTCAGAGGGTCAGTACTGAGGGAGTGCTGCACTGTCAGAGGGTCAGTACTGAGGGAGCGCTGCACTGTCAGAGGGTCAGTGCTGAGGGAGTGCCGCACTGTCAGAGGGTCAGTCCTGAGGGAGTGTCGCACTGTCAGAGGGTCAGTACTGAGGGAGTGCCGCACTGTCAGAGGATCAGTACTGAGGGAGTGCCGCACTGTCAGAGGGTCAGTACTGAGGGAGTGCTGCACTGTCAGAGGGTCAGTACTGAGGGAGTGCTGCACTGTCAGAGGGTCAGTACTGAGGGAGTGCCGCACTGTCAGAGGGTCAGTACTGAGGGAGTGCCGCACTGTCAGAGGGTCAGTACTGAGGGAGTGCTGTACTGCCAGAATAATCCCGTGTAAGCGTGTGCTTTGGAATGATTCAATGGCTGATAGGATTCTATAGAAAGAAAAGATTGTCGACCTTCTAAGCAGCTTATTGAGCACTTTCAATTTTACATCACTCAATAATTATGGTGTCTTTTTAAGTTGCTTAAATGATTAGAGCAGAGAAATCGATGTATGTTGGGGCAGAGTTTGTTTGGAATTGCTGTTAACCATCGGGTTAGTGAGAGCTCAGGCACCTGGGGCAAGAGCTGGTTCCAGTGTCCGAATGCTCCGGGTCGACCGGTCCCTGTGCGAATGCTCCGGATTCCTCTCTGCCCAACCTGGGTTCCCTGCTCCACACACACTTCCTGAACCCACTCCCTGTGTCCGATGGCTTGTGCTTGTACAGAGGGTCCGAGAAAGGCCCGAGACAGGACGTGGTCGTGCGTTACCCTGTTTCCTGCATTGCTAATGGAGGAGGTTACAGAGATAGGGAGGGGAGTAGGGACTGGAGGAGGTTACAGAGATAGGGAGGGGTGTAGGGGCTGGAGGAGGTTACAGAGATAGGGAGGGGTGTAGTGGCTGGAGGAGGTTACAGAGATAGGGAGGGGTGTAGGGGCTGGAGGAGGTTACAGAGATAGGGAGGGTTGTAGGGGCTGGAGGAGGTTACAGAGGTAGGGAGGGTGTAGGGGCTGGAGGAGGTTACAGAGATAGGGAGGGGTGTATGGGCTGGAGTAGGCTACAGAGATAGGGAAGGGTGTAGGGGCTGGAGGAGGTTACAGAGATAGGGAGGGGGTGTAGGGGCTGGAGGAGGTTACAGAGATAGGGAGGGGTGTAGGGGCTGGAGATGTGACAGAGCATAGGGGAGGGTCGTAGAGGCTGGAGGGGTGACAGAGATAGGGAGGGGTGTTGGGGGCTGGAGGGAGGTTACAGAGATAGGGAGGGGGTGTAGGGGCTGGAGGAGGTTACAGAGATAGGGAGGGGTCATAGGAGGCTGGAGGAGGTTTACAGAGATAGGGAGGGGGTGTAGGGGCTGGAGGAGGTTACAGAGATAGGGAGGGCTGTAGGGGCTGGAGGAGGTTACAGAGATAGGGAGGGTGTAGGGGCTGGAGGAGGTTAGAGAGATAGGGAGGGTGTAGGACTGGAGGAGGTTACAGAGATAGGGAGGGTTGTAGGGGCTGGAGGAGGTTACAGATAGGGAGGGGTGTAGGGGCTGGAGGAGGTTACAGAGATAGGGAGGGTTGTAGGGGCTGGAGGAGGTTACAGAGATAGGGAGGTGTGTAGGGGCTGGAGATAACAGAGATAGGGTTGTAGGGGCTGGAGGAGGTTACAGAGATAGGGTGGGTCGGAGGAGGCTGGAGGAGGTTACAGAGAAAAGGAGGGGTGTAGGGTCTGGAGGAGGTTACAGAGATACGGAGGGGTGTAGGGGCTGGAGGAGGTTACAGAGATAGGGAGGGTCGTAGGAGGCTGGAGGAGGTTACAGAGATAAGGAGTGGTGTAGGGGATGGAGGAGGTTACAGAGATAGGGAGGGGTGTAGGAGGCTGGAGGACGTTACAGAGATAAGGAGGGGTGTAGGGGCTGGAGGAGGTTACAGAGATAGGGAGGGTCGTAGGAGGCTGGAGGAGGTTACAGAGATAAGGAGGGGTGTAGGGGCTGGAGGAGGTTACAGAGATAGGGAGGGGTGTAGGGTCTGGAGGAGGTTACAGAGATAGGGAGGGTTATCGGGGCTGGAGGATGTTACAGAGATAGGGAGGGGTGGAGGGGCTGGAGGAGGTTACAGAGATAGGGAGGGGTGTAGGGGCTGGAGGAGGTTACAGAGATAGGAGGGTCGTAGGGGCTGGAGGAGGTTACAGAGATAGGGAGGGGTGTAGGGGCTGGAGGAGGTTACAGAGATAGGGAGGGTCGTAAGGGCTGGAGGAAGTTACAGAGATAGGGAGGGCCGTAGGGGCTGGAGGAGGTTACAGAGATAGGGAGGGGTGTAGGGGCTGGAGGAGGTTACAGAGATAGGGAGGGGTGTAGGGGCTGGAGGAGGTTACAGAGATAGGGAGGGGTGTAGGAGCTGGAGGAGGTTACAGAGATAGGGAAGGGGTGTAGGGGCTGGAGGAGGTTACAGAGATAGGGAGGGGTGTAGGGGCTGGAGGAGGTTACAGAGATAGGGAGGGGTGTAGGGGCTGGAGGAGGTTACAGAGATAGGGAGAGGTGTAGGGGCTGGAGGAGGTTACAGAGATAGGGAGGGTTATTGGGGCTGGAGGAGGTTACAGAGATAGGGAGGGGTGTAGGGGCTGGAGGAGGTTACAGAGACAGGGAGGGGTGTAGGGGCTGGAGGTGGTTACAGAGATAGGGAGGGGTGTAGGGGCTGGAGGAGGTTACACAGACAGGGAGGGGGTGTAGGGGCTGGTGGAGGTTACAGAGATAGGGAGGGGTGTAGGGGCTGGAGGAGGTTACAGAGATAGGGAGGGGGTGTAGGGGCTGGAGGAAGTTACAGAGATAGGCATGGGTGTAGTGGTTGGAGGAGGTTACAGAGATAGGGAGGGGTGTAGGGGCTGGAGGAGGTTACAGAGATAGGGAGGGGTGTAGGGGCTGGAGGAGGTTACAGAGATAGGGAGGGGTGTAGGGGGCTGGAGGAGGTTACAGAGAAAGGGAGGGGTGTAGGGACTGGAGGAGGTTACAGAGATAGGGAGGGGTGTAGGAGCTGGAGGATGTGACAGAGATAGGGAGGGGTGTAGGGGCTGGTGGAGGTTACAGAGATAGGGAGGGTTGTAGGGGCTGGAGGAGGTTACAGAGATAGGGAGGGGTGTAGGGGCTGGAGGAGGTTACAGAGATAGGGAGGTGTAAGGGCTGGAGGATGTTACAGAGATAGGGAGGGGTGTATGGGGCTGGAGGAGGTTACAGAGATAGGTAGGATGTAGGGGCTGGAGGGGTTACAGATAGGAGGGGTGCAGTGGCTGGAGAGGTTACAGAGATAGGAGGGGTGTAGGGGCTGGAGGGGGTTACAGAGATAGGGAGGGTGTAGGGGCTGGAGGAGGTTACAGAGATAGGGATGTAGGGCTGGATGGTTACAGAGATAGGGAGGGGTGTAGGGGCTGGAGGTGATGACAGAGATAGGGAGGGGTAGGGACTGGAGAGTTACAGATATAGGATGGGTGTAGGGGCTGGAGGAGGTTACAGAGATAGGGGGTGTAGGGGCTGGAGGTGATGACAGAGATAGGGAGGGGTGTAGGGACTGGAGGAGGTTACAGAGATACGGAGGGGTGTAGGGGCTGGAGGAGGTTACAGAGATAGGGAGGGTCGTAGGAGGCTGGAGGAGGTTACAGAGATAGGATTGTGTAGGGATGGAGGAGGTTACAGAGATAGGGAGGGGTGTAGGAGGCTGGAGGACGTTACAGAGATAAGGAGGGGTGTAGGGGCTGGAGGAGGTTACAGAGATAGGGAGGGTCGTAGGAGGCTGGAGGAGGTTACAGAGATAAGGAGGGGTGTAGGGGCTGGAGGAGGTTACAGAGATAGGGAGGGGTGTAGGGTCTGGAGGAGGTTACAGAGATAGGGAGGGTTATCGGGGCTGGAGGATGTTACAGAGATAGGGAGGGGTGGAGGGGCTGGAGGAGGTTACAGAGATAGGGAGGGGTGTAGGGGCTGGAGGAGGTTACAGAGATAGGAGGGTCGTAGGGGCTGGAGGAGGTTACAGAGATAGGGAGGGGTGTAGGGGCTGGAGGAGGTTACAGAGATAGGGAGGGACGTAAGGGCTGGAGGAAGTTACAGAGATAGGGAGGGCCGTAGGGGCTGGAGGAGGTTACAGAGATAGGGAGGGGTGTAGGGGCTGGAGGAGGTTACAGAGATAGGGAGGGGTGTAGGGGCTGGAGGAGGTTACAGAGATAGGGGAGGGGTGTAGGAGCTGGAGGAGGTTACAGAGATAGGGAAGGGGTGTAGGGGCTGGAGGAGGTTACAGAGATAGGGAGGGGTGTAGGGGCTGGAGGAGTTTACAGAGATAGGGAGGGGTGTAGGGGCTGGAGGAGGTTACAGAGATAGGGAGAGGTGTAGGGGCTGGAGGAGGTTACAGAGATAGGGAGGGTTATTGGGGCTGGAGGAGGTTACAGAGATAGGGAGGGGTGTAGGGGCTGGAGGAGGTTACAGAGACAGGGAGGGGTGTAGGGGCTGGAGGAGGTTACAGAGATAGGGAGGGGTGTAGGGGCTGGAGGAGGTTACACAGACAGGGAGGGGGTGTAGGGGGCTGGTGGAGGTTACAGAGATAGGGAGGGGTGTAGGGGCTGGAGGAGGTTACAGAGATAGGGAGGGGGTGTAGGGGCTGGAGGAAGTTACAGAGATAGGCATGGGTGTAGTGGTTGGAGGAGGTTACAGAGATAGGGAGGGGTGTAGGGGCTGGAGGAGGTTACAGAGATAGGGAGGGGTGTAGGGGGCTGAGGAGGTTACAGAGATAGGGAGGGGTGTAGGGGGCTGGAGGAGGTTACAGAGAAAGGGAGGGGGTGTAGGGACTGGAGGAGGTTACAGAGATAGGGAGGGGTGTAGGAGCTGGAGGATGTGACAGAGATAGGGAGGGGTGTAGGGGCTGGTGGAGGTTACAGAGATAGGGAGGGTGTAGGGGCTGGAGGAGGTTACAGAGATAGGGAGGGGTGTAGGGGCTGGAGGAGTTACAGAGATAGGGAGGGGGTGTAAGGGCTGGAGGATGTTACAGAGATAGGGAGGGGTGTAGGGGCTGGAGGAGGTTACAGAGATAGGGAGGGGTGTAGGGGCTGGAGGAGGTTACAGAGATAGGGAGGGGTGTAGGGGCTGGAGGAGGTACAGAGATAGGAGGGGTGTAGGGGCTGGAGGGGGTTACAGAGATAGGGAGGGGTGCAGTGGCTGGAGGGGTTACAGAGATAGGGAGGGGTTGTAGGGCTGGAGGAGGTTACAGAGATAGGGAGGGGTGTAGGGGCTGGAGGAGGTTACAGAGATAGGGAGGGGTGTAGGGGCTGGAGGGGGGTTACAGAGATAGGGAGGGGGTGTAGGGGCTGGAGGTGATGACAGAGATAGGGAGGGGTGTAGGGACTGGAGGAGGTTACAGATATAGGGAGGGGTGTAGGGGCTGGAGGAGGTTACAGAGATAGGGGGTGTAGGGGCTGGAGGTGATGACAGAGATAGGGAGGGGTGTAGGGACTGGAGGAGGTTACAGATATAGGGAGGGGTGTAGGGGGCTGGAGGAGGTTACACAGACAGGGAGGGGGTGTAGGGGGCTGGTGGAGGTTACAGAGATAGGGAGGGGTGTAGGGACTGGAGGAGGTTACAGATATAGGGAGGGGTGTAGGGGCTGGAGGAGGTTACAGAGATAGGGGGTGTAGGGGCTGGAGGGGGTTACAGAGATAGGGAGGGGTGTAGGGGCTGGAGGTGGTTACAGAGATAGGGAGGGGTGTAGGGGCTGGAGGAGGTTACACAGACAGGGAGGGGGTGTAGGGGGCTGGTGGAGGTTACAGAGATAGGGAGGGGTGTAGGGGGCTGGAGGAGGTTACAGAGATAGGGAGGGGGTGTAGGGGGCTGGAGGAAGTTACAGAGATAGGGAGGGGTGTAGGGGCTGGAGGAGGTTACAGAGATAGGGAGGGTTGTAGGGGCTGGAGGAGGTTACAGAGATAGGGAGGGGTGTAGGGGCTGGAGGAGGTTACAGAGATAGGGAGGGGTGTAGGGGGCTGGAGGAGGTTACAGAGAAGGGAGGGTGTAGGGACTGGAGGAGGTTACAGAGATAGGGAGGGGTGTAGGAGCTGGAGGATGTGACAGAGATAGGGAGGGGGTGTAGGGGCTGGTGGAGGTTACAGAGATAGGAGGGGTGTAGGGGCTGGAGGAGGTTACAGAGATAGGGAGGGGTGTAGGGGCTGGAGGAGGTTACAGAGATAGGGAGGGGGTGTAGGGCTGGAGGATGTTACAGAGATAGGGAGGGGTGTAGGGGCTGGAGGAGGTTACAGAGATAGGGAGGGAATGGAGGGGCTGGAGGAGGTTACAGAGATAGGGAGGGGTGTAGGGGCTGGAGGAGGTTAAGAGATAGGGAGGGGTGTAGGGGCTGGGGGGGTTACAGAGATAGGGAGGGTTGCAGTGGCTGGAGGAGGTTACAGAGATGGAGGGGTGTAGGGGCTGGAGGGGGTTACAGAGATAGGGAGGGGTGTAGGGGCTGGAGGAGGTTACAGAGATAGGGGAGGGGTGTAGGGCTGGAGGGGGGTACAGAGATAGGGAGGGGGTGTAGGGGCTGGAGGTGATGACAGAGATAGGGAGGGGTGTAGGGACTGGAGGAGGTTACAGATATAGGGAGGGGTGTAGGGGCTGGAGGAGGTTACAGAGATAGGGGGGTGTAGGGGCTGGAGTGATGACAGAGATAGGGAGGGGTGTAGGGCTGGAGGAGGTTACAGATATGGGAGGGGTGTAGGAGCTGGAGGAGGTTACAGAGATAGGGAGGGGTGTAGGGGCTGGGGGAGGTTACAGAGATATGGAGGGGGTGTAGGGGCTGGAGGAGGTTACAGAGATAGGGAGGGGTGTAGGGGCTGGAGGAGTTACAGAGATAGGGAGGGGGTGTAGGGGCTGGAGGAGGTTACAGAGATAGGGAGGGGTGTAGGGGCTGGAGGAGGTTACAGAGATAGGGAGGGGTGTTGGGGCTGGAGGAGGTTACAGAGATAGGGAGGGGGTGTAGTGGGCTGGAGGAGGTTACAGAGATAGGGAGGGGGTGTAGGGGCTGGAGGAGGTTACAGAGATAGGGAGGGGTGTAGGGGCTGGAGGAGGTTACACAGATAGGGAGGGGTGTCGGGGGCTGGTGGAGGTTACAGAGATAGGGAGGGGTGTAGGGGCTGGAGGAGGTTACAGAGATAGGGAGGGGTGTAGGGGCTGGAGGAGGTTTACAGAGATAGGGAGAGGTGTGGGC
>NC_052166.1:21923-58278 GCF_902713615.1 Scyliorhinus canicula
ACCCCCCCCTCTGCACAGACCCCCCCCTCTGCACAGACCCCCCCCTCTGCACAGACCCCCCCCTCTGCACAGACCCCCCCCTCTGCACAGACCCCCCCCTCTGCACAGACCCCCCCCTCTGCACAGACCCCCCCCTCTGCACAGACCCCCCCCTCTGCACAGACCCCCCCCTCTGCACAGACCCCCCCCTCTGCACAGACCCCCCCCTCTGCACAGACCCCCCCCTCTGCACAGACCCCCCCCTCTGCACAGACCCCCCCCTCTGCACAGACCCCCCCCTCTGCACAGACCCCCCCCTCTGCACAGACCCCCCCCTCTGCACAGACCCCCCCCTCTGCACAGACCCCCCCCTCTGCACAGACCCCCCCCTCTGCACAGACCCCCCCCTCTGCACAGACCCCCCCCTCTGCACAGACCCCCCCCTCTGCACAGACCCCCCCCTCTGCACAGACCCCCCCCTCTGCACAGACCCCCCCCTCTGCACAGACCCCCCCCTCTGCACAGACCCCCCCCTCTGCACAGACCCCCCCCTCTGCACAGACCCCCCCCTCTGCACAGACCCCCCCCTCTGCACAGACCCCCCCCTCTGCACAGACCCCCCCCTCTGCACAGACCCCCCCCTCTGCACAGACCCCCCCCTCTGCACAGACCCCCCCCTCTGCACAGACCCCCCCCTCTGCACAGACCCCCCCCTCTGCACAGACCCCCCCCTCTGCACAGACCCCCCCCTCTGCACAGACCCCCCCCTCTGCACAGACCCCCCCCTCTGCACAGACCCCCCCTCTGCACAGACCCCCCCCTCTGCACAGACCCCCCCCTCTGCACAGACCCCCCCCTCTGCACAGACCCCCCCCTCTGCACAGACCCCCCCCTCTGCACAGACCCCCCCCTCTGCACAGACCCCCCCCTCTGCACAGACCCCCCCCTCTGCACAGACCCCCCCTCTGCACAGACCCCCCCTCTGCACAGACCCCCCCCTCTGCACAGACCCCCCCCTCTGCACAGACCCCCCCCTCTGCACAGACCCCCCCTCTGCACAGACCCCCCCCTCTGCACAGACCCCCCCCCCTGCACAGCCCCCCCCCCCTGCACAGACCCCCCCCTCTGCACAGACCCCCCCCTCTGCACAGACCCCCCCCTCTGCACAGACCCCCCCCCTCTGCACAGACCCCCCCCTCTGCACAGACGCCCCCCCTCTGCACAGACCCCCCCCTCTGCACAGACCCCCCCCTCTGCACAGACCCCCCCCTCTGCACAGACGCCCCCCCTCTGCACAGACGCCCCCCCTCTGCACAGACGCCCCCCCTCTGCACAGACCCCCCCCTCTGCACAGACCCCCCCCTCTGCACAGACGCCCCCCCCTCTGCACAGACGCCCCCCCTCTGCACAGACGCCCCCCCTCTGCACAGACCCCCCCCTCTGCACAGACCCCCCCCTCTGCACAGACCCCCCCCCTCTGCACAGACCCCCCCCCTCTGCACAGACGCCCCCCCTCTGCACAGACGCCCCCCCTCTGCACAGACGCCCCCCCTCTGCACAGACGCCCCCCCTCTGCACAGACGCCCCCCCTCTGCACAGACGCCCCCCCTCTGCACAGACGCCCCCCCTCTGCACAGACGCCCCCCCTCTGCACATCAATGTTCAGGGCTATGGGGATAGTGGGTGTGAAAGGCATCCATGTGTCCGATCAGCTGTCACGGCGCCGAGTAGCAGAGTAAATTCGATGGGCTGAAGGGCCTAATCCTGTCCCTATTCCTTCCTTCCTATGTTCATCCCACACCAGTGTCAGGCAATGAACATCTCTCAAGAGCGGAGGATCTTGCTGTCTCTCCTTGACATTCAATGGCGTTACCATCGCTGAATCCCCACAATCAACATCCTGGGGGTTACCATTGATCAGAAACTCAACTGGACCCAGCCGTATAAATACTGTGGCTACCAGGGCAGGTCAGAGGCTGGGAATCCTGCGGAGAGCAACTCACCTCCTGACCCCCCCCCCCCCCCCCCCAAAGCCTGTCCACCATCTACAAGGCACAAGTCAGGAGTGTGATGGAAACTCTCCACATGCCTGGATGAGTGCAGCTCCAACAACACTCGGGCAGCTCGATACCATCCAGGACAAAGCAGCCCCGCTTGATCGACACCCCATCCACAAACATTCACTCCCTCCACCCACCGACACACATGGCAGCCGTGTGTCCCATCTACAAGATGCACCGCAGCAACTCACCAAGGCTCCTTCGGCAACACCTTCCAAACCCACGCCCTCCACCATCTAGAAGGACAAGAGCAGCAGATACCTGGGACCCCCACCACCTGGAGTTTCCCTCCGAGCCCCTCACCATCCCGACTGGGAAATATATCGGCCATTCCTTCACTGTCGCTGGGGCAACATCCCGGAACTCCCTCCCTAACAGCACAGTGGGTGTACCTACACCACACGGGACTGCAGCGGTTCAAGAATGCGGCTCACCCACCCCCTTCTGAAGGGCTGTTAGAGGTTGGCAATAAATGGCCAGTGATGGCCACATTCCAGGAACAGAGGGAGTGCTGTAGATTTCGCCCTGAGTCGCCTGTGCTGTATTTGCTTTGTGTCTAACTCTGGGTTCCTGATGTGATGACATGGGGGGCGAGGGGCAGATAGATTTGATTGATGTTAACCAATCTCTCCTTGCACAGTGCTATCCCAGAGGATGTGGAAAGCATCAAACAGTTTTCCACGGAGCTGATCGTGGAGGCAGTCGTGCGTTGCTTGCGAATAATTGAGCCGTCCGTCGGAAATGGCATCAGTCACTTGCTTCCGCCAGGAATGTCGGCAAGGTTCCGGATTGGGATGAGCTTGGCACAGGCTTGTCAGGTACATTCAGCACAGTTGTTTCTGCGTCTTACAGAGAGGTTCTTGGATAGCTGGGAAGTGCTGGATCTCCCAACCCAGGGCTCTAGCGCGCCCCTCGCCTGAACCCGTACATCCTGTACACGCCCACCTTCCATCACTGTCTCTACAAATGAGCATTGTGACTTGGGTCCATTCCCGTACCTGTGCACATTGTCTAACGCCCTCTCGACGTCTCGATTGAACCTACGTCCGCCACGTGCCCAGGCCGTGTATTCCAGACCCCAACCACTCGCGGTCTGTGAGTTTGTTCTCACATCATATTTGCCTATTTTGTGAATCACTTTCTGTCTGTGCCCCTCTTCGTTCCTGATCCTTTTCCGAACAGGAACAGTTTGTCCTCGTCGGCTCTGTCCAGCCTCCTCGTGATTTTCAACATCTTTATCGGATGTCCTCTCGGTCGACACCTTCCCAAGGAGAACAGTCCCAACCTCTCCAATCCTCCTCCATAACAGAAGCTGTAATCCCAGTTGTCTTGGGGGCTTGGGCATTTGCTCAGTAACTGTTGTCCGAGACTGTGGACCAGGGGTTTTGCTGTTGAGGCTGAAGAATGACCCGTCTGTTTGTTTGGCTTTAGGATCTGGGATACCAAGGGGAAATTGGCTACCAGACATTCCTGTACAGCAATGAGCCGGAGATCCGCCGTCTCCTCATGTTCCTAGTGGAGAAGCTGCCTCGAGACAGCGTCGATTCAGTAAATCAGTCAGCAGGTTTGATCTGGAATGGATTACTCTGCTTATGTTTGATGCAGGTGGTCAGAATGATGTGGGGTCTGATCTGGGTAGATGGGGAGAGACTGGTGAAGGGATCGAGACCGAGGGGGGCACAGATTTAAGGCAAATGTCAATCGAAGCGCTGGAGAAGTGAAGAGAAAGTTCCTCGCACAGTGAGTGGTTAAGGTCACGGTTTAAACATTTCTGTCATGAGAGGTGGTTGTCCCTGGCTGGGCCATTATTGTCCATCCCTAATTTCCCTTGAACTGGCTCTCGCTCGGCCATTGTAGAGGGGCAGTTATAAGTCATAGATAATCATAGAATTTCTACAGTTCAGAGGGAGGCCATTGAGTCTGCACCAACACTAGGCCCAATCCCCTGCCCTCGCCCTGCAACCCACCTAATGTTTGGGCTCTGAGGGCAATTTACAAAGAAAATTACAGCCCAGGAACAGGCCCTTCGGCCCTCCAAGCCTCTGCCGATCATGATGCCCTGACTTTTAAAAAAAACCTCTGCCCTTACTCGGTCCGGCCTCTATTGCCTCCCTATTCATGGACCCATCCAGATACCTCTTAAATGTTGCTAATGTGCTGCTTCCACCACATCCCCTGGCAGCGCGTTCCAGGCACCCACCACTCTGAAAGATCTACCCTGCAAATCTCCCTTAAACTTTCCCCCTCTCACCTTGAACCTGGGCCCCCTTGTACTTGACACTTCCACCCTTGGAAAAAGCCTCTGACTATCCACCCTGGCTATGCCTCTTGTAATATTGGAGACACCGATCAGGTCTCCCCTCAGCCTCTGTCTTTCCAGTGAAAACAATCCTAGTTTATTTAACCTGCCCTTATAGCCAGCACCCTCGAGACCAGGCCAGATGGACTACACCCCAGGGTTATAAAAGAGATAGCTGAGGCAATTGTGGAGGCATTGGTGATGATTTTTCAGGAAAGATCTCAGAGGACAGGAAAGTGGCTAATGCAGCACCCCTGTTTAAGAAGGGAGGGAGGCAGAAGACAGGAAATTATCGGCCGGTTAGCCTGACTTTGGTTATTGGTAAGATTTTAGAGTCGGTTATTAAAGCTGAGATCGCAGAGTACTTGGAAGGGCAAAAACAGGACCGAGTCAGCGCGGCTTTGTCAAAGGGAGGTCGTATCTGGCAACTCTGTTAGAGTTCTTTGAGGAAGGTTAGACAAAGGAGAACCAGTGGACGTGATTTATTTAGATTTCCAGAAGGCCTTTGATAAGGTGTCACATAGGAGACTGTTAAATCAGTTAAGAGTCCAAGGTGTTAAGGGTAAGATCCTGGCATGGATAGAGGATTGGCTAATTGGCAGAGAGTGGGGATAAAGGGTCTTTTTCAGGATGGCGGCCGGAGACTAGTGGTGTGCCTCAGGGGTCTGTGCTGGGACCACAACTTTTCACAATGCACATTAATGGAGGAAGGAACTGAAGGCACTGTTGCTAAGTTTGCAGATGATACAAAGATCTGTAGAGGGACAGGTAGTATTGAGGAAGCAAGGGGGCTGCAGAAGGATTTGGACAAGCTAGGAGAGCGGGCAATGAAGTGGCAAATGGAATACAATGTGGAAAAGTATGAGGTTATGCACTTTGGAAGAGAAATGGAGACTATTTTCTAAATGGAAAGATGCTTAGGAAATCAGAAGCACAAAGGGACTTGGGAGTCCTTGTTCACGATTCTCTTAAGGTTAAAGTGCAGGTTCAGTTGGCAGTTAGGAAGGCAAATGCAATGTTAGCATTCATGTCAAGAGGGCTAGAGTACAAGACCAGGGATGTACTTCTGAGGCTGTATAAGGCTCTGGTCAGACCCCATTTGGAGTATTGTGAGCAGTTTTGGGCCCCGTATCTAAGGAAGGATGTGCTGGGGCCTTGGAAAGGGCCCAGAGGAGGTTCACAAGAATGATCCCTGGAATGAACAGCTTGTCGTATGAGGAATGGGTGAGGACTCTGGGTCTGCACTCGTTGGAGTTTAGAAGGATGAGGGGGGGATCTTGTTGAAACTTACAGGATGCTGCGGGGCCTGAATAGAGTGGACGTGGAGAGGATATTTCCACTTGTAGGAATAACTAGAACCAGAGGACACCATCTCAGACTAAAGGGACGATCCTTTAAAACTGAGATGAGGAGGAATTTCTTCAGCCAGAGGGTGGTGAATCTGTGGAACTCTTTGCCACAGAAGGCTGTGGAGGCCAAATCACTGAGTGTCTTTAAGACAGAGATAGAGAGGTTTCTGATTAATAAGGGGGTCAGGGGTTATGGGGAGAAGGCAGGAGAATGGGGATGAGAAAAATATCTGCCATGATTGAATGGCAGAGCAGACTCGATGGGCCGAATGGCCTAATTCTGCTCCGATGTCTTATGGTCTTACCGATATGACAAATGATACACACCTAAAATACGGACTTGCAAAGTGTGGCTAATTGCAGTATTGACTGGGAGAGCTGCGGCCTTCCAATCAAAGCATAAATAGTGCTTTTGTTTTTACCATTTATGAAGTTGATAGTTCTATTAATGTAGAAACGATGAAGCATTTTCTATAACTCGGTTTGGAATATTTGCTGTGTATGAACTGCATTCTGCAGGCAGATGAAGAGAAAATGATTGATGAAAACAGATGTAGGTCCCGTACCAGCCTCCCCGAACAGGTGCCGGTATGTGGCGACTAGGGGCTTTTCACAGTTACTTCATTGAAGCCTACTCGTGACAATAAGTTATTATTATTATTGTTATTATTATTACAGTCAGAAACAGGGGAATGTATAATAGGGGGCAAAGAAATGGCTGAGCAACTAAATACATAATTTGGTTCTGTCTTCACAGATGAGGAGACAAATCAGATCCCAGAAATATTGGGGAACACAGGGATTAGTGAGAGGGAGGAACTGAAGGTGATCAATATCAGTAGAGAAATGGTGTTGGGGAAATTGATGGGATTGAAAGCTGATCAATTCCCAGGGCCTGAGAATCTACATCCCAGAGTGCTGAAGGAGGTGGCTCTGGAAATAGTGGATCCATTGGTGGCCATCCAGGATTCTATAGACTTTGGAACAGTTCCTGCAGATTGGAGGGCAGCTAATGTAACTCCACTGTTTAAAAGGGAGGCAGAGAGAATACAGGGAATTATAGATCAGTCAGCCTGATGTCAGTAATGGGGAAAATTCTGGAATCCATTATTAAAGATTTTATAGCAGAGCATTTAGAAAACAGTGGCAGGATCGGACAGTGTCATCCTGGATTTATGAAGGGAAATCATTCATTTTTTAAAAGAAATAATTTTTATTGGAATTTTTTACAGAAAATATAAAAATATAACAAGTAATAATATGCAACAAGCTGCCCCATAACACCCGCAACTCCCCCCAAACCGTAACACATGTACCCCACCCCCCCCACCCCAACAAGAGAACTTAACCATAAATTAAAATTAAATAAATCAAATTTAAATAAAATAAACAAACATAGTCATCGTCCCCCCCCCCCCCCCCCCCCCCCCCGGGTTGCAGCTGCTACTGTCCCAGTTCCCTATCGTTGAGCCAGAAAGTCGAGAAAAGGTTGCCACCGTTTAAAGAACCCTTGTACCGACCCTCTCAGGGCGAATTTGACCTTCTCTAGCTTAATGAAACCCGCCATGTCATTGATCCAGGTCTCCACGCTTGGGGGCCTCGCATCCTTCCATTGTAGCAAAATCCTTCGCCGGGCTACGAGGGACGCAAAGGTCAGAACACCGGCCTCTTTCGCCTCCTGCACTCCCGGCTCTACCCCAACCCCAAAGATCGCGAGTCCCCATCCTGGCTTGACCCTGGATCCTACCACCCTCGACACCGTCCTCACCACCCCCTTCCAGAACTCCTCCAGTGCCGGGCATGCCCAGAACCAATGGGCATGGTTCGCTGGACTTCCCAAACACCTGACACACCTGTCTTCACCCCCAAAGAACCTACTCATCCTCGTCCCAGTCATGTGGGCCCGGTGCAGCACCTTGAATTGAATGAGGCTAAGCCGCGCACACGAGGAGGAAGAATTAACCCCCTCCAGGGCATCAGTCCGTGTCCCGTCTTCGATCTGTTCCCCCAGTTCCCCCTCCCACTTAGCTTTCAGCTCCTCTACTGACGCCTCTTCCACCTCCTGCATAAACTTGTAGATATCGGATATCTTCCCCTCTCCGACCCAGACCCCCGAAAGCACCCTGTCACTCACCCACTTCGCGGGGAGCGCAGGGAATACCTCCACCTGCCGTCTAGCAAATGCCTTTACCTGCAGATACCTGAACATGTTTCCCGGGGGGAGCCCAAATTTCTCCTCCAACTCCCCCAGGCTCGCAAACCTCCCATCGATGAACAGGTCCCTCAGCTGTCTAATGCCCGCTCTGTACCATCCCTGAAATCCCCCATCCATGTTCCCCGGGACGAACCTATGGTTCCCCCTTAACGGAGCCTCAATCGAGCCCCCCACTTCTCCCCTATGTCGCCTCCACTGCCCCCAAATCTTGAGGGTAGCCGCCACCACCGGACTCGTGGTATACCTCGTGGGAGGGAGCGGCCACGGCGCCGTTACCAGGGCCCCCAGGCTTGTATCTCCACAGGACGCTCTCTCCATCCGTTTCCATGCTGCCCCTTCCCCCGCCATCACCCACTTGCGCACCATCGTCACGTTGGCCGCCCAGTAGTACCCCGAGAGATTGAGCAACGCCAGCCCCCCCCCCCATCTCTACCCCGCTCCACGAAGACCCTCTTCACCCTCGGGGTGCCATGCGCCCAAACAAAGCTCATGATGCTGCTAGTCACCCTTCTAAAAAAGGCCCTAGGGATAAAGATGGGCAAGCACTGGAAGAGGAACAAGAACCTCGGGAGAACCGTCATTTTGACGGATTGCACTCTGCCCGCCAACGATAGCGGCACCATGTCCCACCTTTTAAATTCCTCCTCCATCTGCTCCACTAGTCTGGTGAAGTTAAGCTTATGGAGAGTCCACCAACTCCTGGCCACCTGCACCCCCAGGTATCTGAAACTCTTCACTGCCCTCCTGAAAGGGAGCCTCCCAATTCTCTCCTCTTGATCTCCTGGGTGTACTACAAATACCTCGCTCTTTCCTAAATTTAGCTTATAGCCCGAAAAGCCTCCAAATTCCGCTAACAGCTCCATCACCCCGTGCAATCAAATTTTAATAAATGCAAGATTATCCCCTTTGGTCGTAAAAACAAGGCGGCAGACTATTACCTGAATAGTCATAAATTAGGAGAGGGGAAAGTACATCCATGTACACCAGTCACTGAAGTAAGCGTGCAGGTACAGCAGGCGGTAAAGAAGGGAAATGGTATGCTGGCCTTCATTACCAGAGGATTTAGGTACAGGAGCAGGGATGTGCTGCTGCAATTATACAGGGCCTTGGTGAGGCCACACCTGGAATATTGTGGGCAGCTTTTGTTCTTTAGAGGGATATAGCACTCGGAAGTGCTGAGGGTTTTGGCCAAGGGTGATATCATGATTGGTACAGGCTTGGAGGGTCGAATGGCCTGTTCCTGTGCTATATTGTTATTTGTACTTTATCTGGGGAAGGATGTTCTTGCTCTTGAGGGAGTGAGAGCCGGTTTACAAGATTGATTCCTGGGATGGTGGGACTGACGTATGAGGAGAGATTGAGTCAGTTAGGATTGTATTGGCTGGAGTTCAGAAGAATGAGGGGGGATCTCATCGAAACCTATAAAATTCTAACGGGACTGGACAGGGTCGATGCAGGAAGGATGTTCCCGATGGTGGGTGTGTCCAGCACCAGGGGTCACAGTCTGAGGATACAGGGTACATTTAGGACAGAGATGAGGAGAAATGTCTTCACCCAGAGAGTGGTGAGCCTATGGAATTCATTACCACAGGAAGTAGTTGAGGCCAAAACATTGTCTGTTTCAAGAAGCAGTTAGATATAGCTCTGGGGGTAAAGGGTTATGGGGGGAAAGTGGGATTAGACTATTGAGTTGGATGATCAGCCATGATCATCATGAATGGGGGATCAGGCTCGAAGGGCCGAATGGCCTCCTGTTTCTGTGTTTAAACCTATTCATGGGACAAGCTCAATCTCAATCGTGAGGCTCTCGGGGATGAAGAAGGGTCACTCCTCTGGCCCACTCACCAACCTGAGTTACCCATTCCTGTTCTAGAATTCTCCATCATGAAACAATGCCCTCTCCACATCCACCCTGTGTCTACCCCTCAGAATCTGAAAGGTTTCCATCAGATTGCCCTTTACCTGTCTGCAGTGGATTCAAACCCGGCCTCCCCCGGCCTCCCCCGGCCTCCCCCGGCCTCCCCCGGCCTCCCCCGGCCTCCCCCGGCCTCCCCCGGCCTCCCCCGGCCTCCCCCGGCCTCCCCCGGCCTCCCCCGGCCTCCCCCGGCCTCCCCCGACCTCCCCCGACCTCCCCCGACCTCCCCCGACCTCTCCAAAAGACAACCCACCCACTCCTGGTATTAGTTTAGTAAACCTTCTCTGAATGGCTTCCAACACGTTTACATCTTTATTAAATAAGAAGACTGATACTGTGCACTGTAGGTCGGATAGATTGGCGTTGTTTTCCTTAGAGCAGAGGAGACTTAGAGGGGACATGATTAAAGTTGGATAAATTAATGAGGGGCATAGTTAGAGTAGACAGGAAGAAACTTTTCCCCTTGGTGGAGGGATCAGTGACCAGGGGGCAGAGATTTAAGGTGAGGGGCAGGAGGTTTAGAGGGGATGTGAGGAGGGTGGTGGGAGTCTGGAACTCGCTGCCTGAAAGGGAGGTGGAGGCACATGGAACAAATGAGAAATTCTCACTCCGTTCAAAAACCCAGATCATAAATGCTGTAAAAAGGCAGAGCTCGCTCAAATCGCTTGACTTTTAAGAAGTATTTTGATGTGTACTTGTGATCCCAGGGCAGCCACAGCTATGGGCAAGTGCTGGGTTTGAATAAGAACAAAGAACAATACAGTACAGGCCCTTCGGCCCTCCAAACCTGTGCCGATCCTGTGCCCTATCTGGACCAACCGCCTGTATCCTTCGATACCCCGTCTGTTCATGTGCCTATCCAGATAAGTCTTAAAGGTCCCTAATGTCTCTCCCTCAACCACCTCACTTGGCAGCACATTCCAGGCCACCACCACCCTCTGTGTAAAAAAAACTTCCCCTGCACATCTCCACTGAACCTTCCCCCCCCCCCCCTCACCTTGAACCTGTGCCCCCTTGTAATTGTCATTTCCGCCCTGGGAAAAAGCCTCCAACTGTTCACCCTATCTGTACCCCTAATAAATTTATAAACTTCTACCAGGTTGCCCCTCAGTTCCGTCTCTCGAGGGAGAACAATCCCAGTTTATTCAATCTCTCCTCATAGCTAATACCCTCCATACCAGGCAACACCCTCCATACCAGGCAACATCCTGGTGAACCTTTTCTGTCTCTCTCCAAAGCCTCCACATCCTTCTGGCAGTGCGGTGACCAGAATTGGACACAATATTCCAAATGTGGCCTAACCAATGTTCTATATAACTGGAACTCAATTTGCAAGCTTTTATACTCTATACCCCGTCCGATGAAGGCAAACAAATCATTTGCTTTTAGGGCAGCACAGCGACACAGTGGTTAGCACTGCTGCCTCACAGCTCTAGGGACCCAGGTTCAATAATTAGGTGATTGTTTTTGACCGATGCGGATGCAATGCACCAAAGGGCTGATTCTGTGCTGTAGTCCTCCATGTCGCTATGACGGTAGTGTAGATGTGTCTAACATGTGCTCTGTGCATCAGTAGACGTAACCTCCCTAATTCTGTATTGAATTCCCCTCACAATAAATGATAATGTTATATTTGCCTCTCTAACTACTGCCTGTATCGTCTTCTCGCCTTTTGTGATTTCACTCCTTGAGTCATGGACTGTGAGGATGTGATTCCAAACACAAATGGAAAAGGTTTTGTTATCGTCAGGCAAACAGGGGTCAATGGGCTCCTCTTTTTGTCCCACGCCTGAGTTGGATTTAACAGGGAGGTGATATTGTCAATTTCAAGTCTGGTTAACCGTGTGTAACCCCGTGCAAGAAATAAACCTGCAGCTGAAGAGTTCGTTATCTGCTAAAACTCACTCTGGTAAAGATGCAAACACGGGTTCAAATCCCACCACGGTATGCAATTCAGTTAAATCTGAAATTGTAAAGATTCTCTTAGTGATGCTGAGCATGAAACTATCGTCGATTGTCAGAAAAACCCATCTGGTCACTCGATGTTCTTTATGGAAAGAAATCTGCTGTCTTTACCCAGCCAGGCCTATATGTGACTCCAGAACCACAGTAAGAGCATAAGAACTAGGAGCAGGAGTAGGCCATCTGGCCCCTCGAGCCTGCTCCGCCATTCAATTAGATCATGGCTGATCTTTTGTGGACTCAGCTCCACTTTCCGGCCCAAACACCATAACCCTTAATCCCTTTATTCTTCAAAAACCTATCTATCTTTATCTTGAAAACATGTAATGAAGGAGCCTCAACTGCTTCACTGGGCAAGGAATTCCATAGATTCACAACCCTTTGGGTGAAGAAGTTCCTCCTAAACTCAGTCCTAAATCTACTTCCCCTTATTTTGAGGCTATGTCCCCTAGTTCTACTTTCACCCGCCAGTGGAAACAACCTGCCCGCATCTATCCTATCTATTCCCTTCATAATTTTAAATGTTTCTATAAGATCCCCCCTCATCCTTCTAAATTCCAACGAGTACAGTCCCAGTCTACTCAACCTCTCCTCATAATCCAACCCCTTCAGCTCTGGGATTAACCTAGTGAATCTCCTCTGCACACCCTCCAGCGCCAGTACGTCCTTTCTCAAGTAAGGAGACCAAAACTGGACACAATACTCCAGGTGTGGCCTCACTAACACCTTATACAATTGCAACATAACCTCCCTAGTCTTAAACTCCATCCCTCTAGCAATGAAGGACAAAATTCCATTTGCCGCCTTAATCACCTGTTGAACCTGTAAACCAACTTTCTGTGACTCATGCACTAGCACACCCAGGTCTCTCTGAACAGCGGCATGCTTTAATAATTTATGTGGTTGATTCCTAGCCATCCACTGTAATGGCCCAGCAAGCAACTCCGTTCAAGGGCAAATTAGGATTGAGCAACAAATGCTGGCCTTGCCCAGCAATGCCCATATCCCCATGAACAATAAAGGAAAGACCGGAAATACTCAACGGATTGTCCAGAGTCTTGTTTCCAGCTGAAAAACCCCTTTTCACAGTGGAGCAGTTCCCTGTCATTGTTCCTGGTTGTTTTCCTTTAGAAAATCTTGGTTTGCAGCAATGAGGTCTTCAGGTGGGTTTTACAAATCACAGACAGCTTTGATGAGAGGTCTCCGAGAAGGAGATGGAATACGGCCATTACCCCATTGGCAGCTTCTATTGAAAATTCAGTGTCTTACCTCGGGCTGGGTCATGTGGCCTCTTTCCCTGAGCTCCGTAGACTATGGGGTCACCATTGGGAAGCTCGGGTCCTTCACAGGTGCAGGGTAACTATTGTAGACGAATGTCCTTTGCATATGAACTTTGAAAAAAGTTCAGCACGTCTGTATTTTCCAGCCAATAATTAATGTTTTGCACAACGGGGCCTTTGTAACATTGGACAGGAGTCTCCAGTCCCCAGAGTCCCTGATGTAACGTGCTTGGGGTACTATGAGTGGGAGAAGGGGCTCGAGGGCAGAAACATGGGGGAGATTTGGAGATGTGAGTAGGGAACAGGGACCTGGTCTGTTTGGGTGATGGACGCAGACAGGCAGGGCAGTGGCTGAGGGTAGTTTGCTGCTTTGGGATCTAACCTGTGTGCGCTCCTGTGACAGGGAAATCTGTGGTGCTGCATCGCTCCATTGCATCTCAAATCAAACAGCAACTGTCTGCCCCGTGGATTCCACCTTCCCTCCGGACTCCTTCCCTGCTTTGGACTCAGGTCAGTCTTTTTGCTTTGTTGCTGCACTGTTCTGCCTGCAGGTCTCTGCACTGTTCTGCCTGCAGGTCGCTGCACTGTTCTGCCTGCAGGTCGCTGCACTGTTCTGCCTGCAGGTCTCTGTGGCGTCTGAGTGTGCCTTCTCCAGGCCAGTTTCATACCTCTGGCGGAGTTCAATACATTTCCCAGCAGACCATTCAGACCATGTTTGGGCCGGAGTTACAACACACCGTCTTCGCTTCGACCCCCGTCTGCTCCACCACCGTCCGTCGTCCCCCCCCCCCGCCGTCTCCTACACATCCCCCACCCCTCCCCGCCGTCTCCTACACATCCCCCCCACCCCCATCTCCACCGTTCCCCCCCCCCCCCCGCCGTCTCCTACACATCCCCCCCCCCCGCCGTCTCCTACACATCCCCCCCCGCCGTCTCCTACACATCCCCCCCCCCCGCCGTCTCCTACACATCCCCCCCCCCCATCTCCACCGCCACTTCCCCTCCGTCTCCGCTCCCCCATCCCACCCTCGAGCTCCGCCCCCGTCTCCGCCGCCGCCCCCACCCAGGATGTCCAGACAGCAAACTTATTCCAGCTCTGACCCTTTAATGCATCACTTCTGTCCAATTGAAACATTGCTGTCCACTCTGCACAGTCCCACTGCCCCCCCTCTGGGGTGAACCCCCACATTCCCACTGCCCCCTCTCCGGGGTGTACCCCACAGTCCCACTGCCTCCTCTCCGGGGTGTACCCCACAGTCCCACTGCCTCCTCTCCGGGGTGAACCCCCACATTCCCACTGCCCCCTCTCCGGGGTGTACCCCACAGTCCCACTGCCTCCTCTCCGGGGTGAACCCCAACATTCCCGCTGCCCCCTCTCCGGGGTGAACCCCCACATTCCCACTGCCCCCTCTCCCGGGTGAACCCCCACATTCCCACTACCCCCTCTCCCGGGTGAACCCCCACATTCCCACTGCCTCCTCTGCACGGTGAACTCCCACATTCCCGCTGCCTCCTCTCCGGCATGAACCCCCACATTCCCGCTGCCTCCTCCGGGGTGAACCCCCACATTCCCACTGCCTCCTCTCCGGGGTGAACCCCCACATTCCCGCTGCCTCCTCTCCGGGGTGAACCCCCACATTCCCACTGCCGCCTCCTCCGGGGTGAACCCCCACATTCCCACTGCCCCCCTCCGGGGTGTACCCCCACATTCCCACTGCCCCCTCTCCGGGGTGAACCCCCACATTCCCACTGCCCCCTCTCCGGGGTGAACCCCCACATTCCCACTGCCCCCTCTCCGGGGTGAACCCCCACATTCCCACTGCCCCCCTCCGGGGTGAACCCCCACATTCCCACTGCCCCCCTCCGGGGTGAACCCCCACATTCCCACTGCCCCCCTCCGGGGTGAACCCCCACATTCCCACTGCCCCCCTCCGGGGTGAACCCCCACATTCCCACTGCCCCCTCTCCGGGGTGAACCCCCACATTCCCACTGCCCACCCTCCGGGGTGAACCCCCACATTCCCACTGCCCCCTCTCCGGGGTGAACCCCCACATTCCCACTGCCCCCTCTCCCGGGTGAACCCCCACATTCCCACTGCCCCCTCTCCCGGGTGAACCCCCACATTCCCACTGCCTCCTCTGCACGGTGAACTCCCACATTCCCGCTGCCCCCTCTCCGGGGTGAACCCCCACATTCCCACTGCCCCCTCTCCGGGGTGAACCCCCACATTCCCACTGCCTCCTCTCCGGGGTGAACCCCCGCATTCCCACTGCCTCATCTCCCGGGTGAACCCCCACATTCCCACTGCCCCCTCTCCGGGGTGAACCCCCACATTCCCACTGCCCCCTCGCCGGGGTGTACCCCCACATTCCCACTGCCGCCTCTTCCGGGGTGAACCCCCACATTCCCACTGCCCCATCTCCGGGGTGAACCCCCACATTCCCACTGCCTCCTCTCCGGGGTGAACCCCCACATTCCCACTGCCTCCTCTCCGGGGTGAACCCCCACATTCCCGCTGCCCCCTCTCCGGGGTGAACCCCCACATTCCCACTGCCCCCCTCCGGGGTGAACCCCCACATTCCCACTGCCCCCTCTCCCGGGTGAACCCCCACATTCCCACTGCCTCCTCTGCGGGGTGAACCACCACATTCCCACTGCCCCCCTCCGGGGTGAACCCCCACATTCCCACTGCCCCCTCTCCCGGGTGAACCCCCACATTCCCACTGCCTCCTCTCCGGGGTGAACCCCCGCATTCCCACTGCCTCATCTCCCGGGTGAACCCCCACATTCCCACTGCCCCCCTCCGGGGTGAACCCCCACATTCCCACTGCCCCCCTCTGGGGTGAACCCCCACATTCCCGCAGCTCCCTCTCTGTCTCCTCTGTACTGAATGTGTATCTCTCTAATTCGAGATTGATCGCTCTGAATTCGCGGAAACCGTCATCAAAAGTTCGAGAAGCCACATTGCGAAAAGCAGGGGTTATAACTTCCTGTTCACTTTGTTACAGAACTCCCGTCTGATGCAGAGGTTATAACTTCCTTTTCACTTTGTTACAGAGCTCCCGTCTGATGCAGAGGTTCGCACCTCAGCCCCTCAGTTTAGCTGAAAACGATTACGTTGGGAAGAAAATTCCAAAAGGTGGAGTATGTTCATTAACAACCTGGTGACATCCCTCCCGCAACAGTGAAATGCATTAGTGCGGTTTAGCTAGACTTTAGACCGAATATTCATGATCTTTACACATGCCTTTAGTGCGGTATGTAAACAGACTCTGTGGACTGTCGGGCCGCAGTGCGGTATGTAAACAGACTCTGTGGACTGGGCTGCAGTGCGGTATTTAAACAGACTCTGTGGACTGGGCCGCAGTGCGGTATGTAAACAGACTCTGTGGACTGGGCCGCAGTGCGGTATGTAAACAGACTCTGTGGACTGGGCTGCAGTGCGGTATTTAAACAGACTCTGTAGGCTGGGCTGCAGTGCGGTATGTAAACAGACTCTGTAGACTGGGCTGCAGTGCGGTATTTAAACAGACTCTGTAGACTGGGCTGCAGTGCGGTATTTAAACAGACTCTGTGGACAATCGGGCCGCAGTGCGGTATTTAAACAGACTCTGTGGACTGGGCCGCAGTGCGGTATGTAAACAGACTCTGGACTGGGCCGCAGTGCGGTATGTAAACAGACTCTGTAGACTGGGCTGCAGTGCGGTATTTAAACAGACTCTGTGGACAATCGGGCCGCAGTGCGACATTTAAACAGACTCTGTAGGCTGGGCTGCAGTGCGGTATGTAAACAGACTCTGTGGACTGTCGGGCCGCAGTGCGGTATTTAAACAGACTCTGTAGACTGGGCTGCAGTGCGGTATTTAAACAGACTCTGTAGACTGGGCTGCAGTGCGGTATTTAAACAGACTCTGTGGACTGTCGGGCCGCAGTGCGGTATTTAAACAGACTCTGTGGACTGGGCCGCAGTGCGGTATGTAAACAGACTCTGTGGACTGGGCCGCAGTGCGGTATTTAAACAGACTCTGTGGACTGGGCCGCAGTGCGGTATGTAAACAGACTCTGTGGACTGGGCCGCAGTGCGGTATGTAAACAGACTCTGTAGGCTGGGCCGCAGTGCGGTATGTAAACAGACTCTGTAGGCTGGGCCGCAGTGCGGTATGTAAACAGACTCTGTAGGCTGGGCCGCAGTGCGATATGTAAACAGACTCTGTAGACTGGGCTGCAGTGCGGTATTTAAACAGACTCTGTGGACTGTCGGGCCGCAGTGCGGTATTTAAACAGACTCTGTGGACTGTCGGGCTGCAGTGCGGTATGTAAACAGACTCTGTAGACTGGGCCGCAGTGCGGTATGTAAACAGACTCTGTGGACTGTCGGGCCGCAGTGCGGTATGTAAACAGACTCTGTGGACTGTCGGGCCGCAGTGCGGTATTTAAACAGCCTCTGTAGACTGGGCTGCAGTGCGGTATTTAAACAGACTCTGTAGGTTGGGCTGCAGTGCGGTATGTAAACAGACACTGTGGACTGTCGGGCTGCAGTGCGGTATTTAAACAGACTCTGTGGCCTGTCGGGCTGCAGTGCGGTATTTAAACAGACTCTGTGGCCTGTCGGGCTGCAGTGCGGTATTTAAACAGACTCTGTGGACTGTCGGGCTGCAGTGCGGTATGTAAACAGACTCTGTGGACTGTCGGGCCGCAGTGCGGTATTTAAACAGACTCTGTGGACTGTCGGGCCGCAGTGCGGTATTTAAACAGACTCTGTGGACTGGGCCGCAGTGCGGTATGTAAACAGACTCTGTAGGCTGGGCTGCAGTGCGGTATTTAAACAGACTCTGTAGACTGGGCTGCAGTGCGGTATGTAAACAGACTCTGTGGACTGGGCCGCAGTGCGGTATGTAAACAGACTCTGTGGACTGTCGGGCCGCAGTGCGGTATTTAAACAGACTCTGTGGACTGGGCCGCAGTGCGGTATGTAAACAGACTCTGTGGACTGTCGGGCCGCAGTGCGGTATTTAAACAGACTCTGTGGACTGTCGGGCCGCAGTGCGGTATTTAAACAGACTCTGTGGACTGGGCCGCAGTGCGGTATGTAAACAGACTCTGTAGGCTGGGCTGCAGTGCGGTATTTAAACAGACTCTGTAGACTGGGCTGCAGTGCGGTATGTAAACAGACTCTGTGGACTGGGCTGCAGTGCGGTATGTAAACAGACTCTGTGGACTGGGCTGCAGTGCGGTATTTAAACAGACTCTGTGGACTGTCGGGCCGCAGTGCGGTATTTAAACAGACTCTGTAGACTGGGCCGCAGTGCGGTATGTAAACAGACTCTAGACTGGGCTGCAGTGCGGTATTTAAACAGACTCTGTAGACTGGGCTGCAGTGCGGTATTTAAACAGACACTGTGGACTGTCGGGCTGCAGTGCGGTATTTAAACAGACTCTGTGGACTGTCAGGCCGCAGTGCGGTATGTAAACAGACTCTGTAGGCTGGGCCGCAGTGCGGTATGTAAACAGACTCTGTAGGCTGGGCCGCAGTGCGGTATGTAAACAGACTCTGTGGACTGTCGGGCCGCAGTGCGGTATGTAAACAGACTCTGTAGGCTGGGCCGCAGTGCGGTATGTAAACAGACTCTGTGGACTGTCGGGCCGCAGTGCGGTATGTAAACAGACTCTGTGGACTGTCGGGCTGCAGTGCGGTATGTAAACAGACTCTGTGGACTGTCGGGCTGCAGTGCGGTATGTAAACAGACTCTGTAGGCTGGGCCGCAGTGCGGTATTTAAACAGACTCTGTGGACTGTCGGGCCGCAGTGCGGTATGTAAACAGACTCTGTGGACTGTCGGGCTGCAGTGCGGTATGTAAACAGACTCTGTGGACTGTCGGGCCGCAGTGCGGTATTTAAACAGACTCTGTGGACTGTCGGGCCGCAGTGCGGTATGTAAACAGACTCTGTGGACTGTCGGGCCGCAGTGCGGTATTTAAACAGACTCTGTAGGTTGGGCCGCAGTGCGGTATGTAAACAGACTGTGGACTGTCGGGCCGCAGTGCGGTATTTAAACAGACTCTGTAGACTGTCGGGCCGCAGTGCGGTATGTAAACAGACTCTGTGGACTGTCGGGCCGCAGTGCGGTATTTAAACAGACTCTGTAGGTTGGGCTGCAGTGCGGTATTTAAACAGACTCTGTAGGCTGGGCTGCAGTGCGGTATGTAAACAGACTGTGGACTGTCGGGCCGCAGTGCGGTATGTAAACAGACTCTGTAGGCTGGGCTGCAGTGCGGTATGTAAACAGACTCTGTAGGTTGGGCTGCAGTGCGGTATGTAAACAGACTCTGTAGACTGTCGGGCCGCAGTGCGGTATGTAAACAGACTCTGTAGGTTGGGCTGCAGTGCGGTATGTAAACAGACTCTGTGGACTGGGCCGCAGTGCGGTATGTAAACAGACTCTGTAGACTGTCGGGCCGCAGTGCGGTATGTAAACAGACTCTGTTGTCTGTCGGGCTGCAGTGCGGTATGTAAACAGACTCTGTGGACTGTCGGGCTGCAGTGCGGTATGTAAACAGACTCTGTGGACTGGCGGGCTGCAGTGCGGTATGTAAACAGACTCTGGACTGTCGGGCTGCAGTGCGGTATGTAAACAGACTCTGCCTGGGCCGCAGTGCGGTATTTAAACAGCCTCTGTAGACTGGGCTGCAGTGCGGTATTTAAACAGACTCTGTAGACTGGGCTGCAGTGCGATATTTGCTGAAGTCTAGGTCAGAGGCATTCAAGTCGGGCGACCCTGTCCTATACACGAGAGTCAGATATGATCGAAAGAAATCCATCAAAGATGCTAAAAGACAGTACCGGCCCAAGCTCGAGTCCCAGGCTAGCCACACGGATCCCCGCCGTCTATGGCAAGGTCTGCAAGACATAACGGGCTACAAGATGAAGGCATGTAAAATCGTCGGCTCCAACGTACCCCTCCCTGATTAGCTCAACACATTCTATGCCCACTTTGAGCAAGAGGTCAGCGAGAGCGAGCCGTCCACCCCAGAAGCCGTGAATTAGCCTGTATCTGAGATCACCACTGCAGATGTCAGAGCAGCCTTCTCGATGGTCAACCCACGGAAAGCCACTGGCCCGGATGGGGTACCCGGACGAGCACTCAGGTCTTGCCCGGATCAGCTGGTGGGGATATTCGCAGACATCTTCAACCTCTCATTACAACAATCTGAGGTCCCTATCTGCTTCAAGAAGACGACCATCAACCCTGTACCAAATAAAGCCAGGCAGCGTGCCTTAATGACTATCGTTCAGTGGCTCTGACATCCATCATCATGAAGTGCTTCAAAAGGTTAGTCATGGCACGAATCAACTCCAGCCCCCCCGGATTGCCTTGATCCACTACAGTTTGCCTACCGCTGCAACAGGTCCACAGCAGACGCCATCTCCCTGGCCCTGCACTCTACCCTGGAACACCTCGATAACAAAGGCACCTATGTCAGACTCCTATTTATCACTACAGCTCAGCCTTCAACACCATCATTCCTACGAAACTCATCTCCAAACTCCTTGGCCTCGGCTCCTCCCTCTGCGACTGGATGCTGAACTTTCTAACCCACAGGCCACAATCAGTAAGGATAGGCAACAACACCTCCTCCACGATCATCCTCAACACTGGTGCCCCACAAGGCTGTGTCCTCAGCCCCCTACTATACTCCTTATACACCTATGACTGTGTGGCCAAATTCCCCTCCACCTTGATTTTCAAATTTGCTGATGACACCAGCGTAGTGGGTCGGATTTCGAACAATGACGAGACAGAGTATAGGAATGAGATAGAGAATCTAGTGAACTGGTGCGACGACAATAATCTCTCCCTCAATGTCAACAAAACAAAGGAGATTGTCATCGACTTCAGGAAGCGTTATGAAGAACATGCCCCTGTCTACATCAATGGGAACGAAGTAGAAAGTGTCGAGAGCTTCAAGTTTTTAGGTGTACAGATCACCAACAGATCTTTATCCCCCTCCCCATGCCGACACTATAGTTAAGAAAGCCCACCAACGACTCTACTTTCTCAGAAGACTGAGGAAATTTGGCATGTCAGCTACGACACTCACCAACTTCTACAGATGCCGCATAGAAAGCATTCTTTCTGGTTGTATCACAGCTTGGTATGGAGCCTGCTCTGCCCAAGACCGCAGGAAACTACAAAAGGTTGTGAATGTAGCCCAGTCCATCACACAAACCAGCCTCCCATCCATTGACTCTGCCTACAATTCCCGCTGCCTCGGAAAGGCAGCCAGCATAATTAAGGACCCCACACACCCCGGACATACTCTCTCCCACCTCCTTCCATCAGGAAAAAGATACCAAAGTTTGAGGTCATGTACCAACCGACTCGAGAACAGCTTCTTCCCTGCTGCCATCAGACTTTTGAATGGACCTACCTCGTATTAAGTTGATCTTTTCTCTACACCTTGCTATAACTGTAACATTATATTCTGTAGTCTCTCCTTCCCTATGTACAGTATGCATTGTTTGTACAGCATGCAAGAAACAATACTTTTCACTGTCTACTAATACATGTGACAATAAATCAAATCAACAGTGTTCAATAAACATAGCTGCAAAATAGATGTTTTGTGAATTGCATCCTAACTCCACCTCATTGATAAAGACCATGGCCTCCTGTGGCTCTCGGTGTGATGGTGTCACCGTGGCCTCCTGTGGCTCTCGGTGTGATGGTGTCACCGTGGCCTCCTGTGGCTCTCGGTACCGTGGCCTCCTGTGGCTCTCGGTGTGATGGTGACACCGTGGCCTCCTGTGGCTCTCGGTGCCGTGGCCTCCTGTGGCTCTCGGTGTGATGGTGTCACCGTGGCCTCCTGTGGCTCTCGGTGTGATGGTGTCACCGTGGCCTCCTGTGGCTCTCGGTGTGATGGTGTCACCGTGGCCTCCTGTGGCTCTCGGTGCCGTGGCCTCCTGTGGCTCTCGGTGTGATGGTGACACCGTGGCCTCCTGTGGCTCTCGGTGCCGTGGTGTCACCGTGGCCTCCTGTGGCTCTCGGTGTGATGGTGTCACCGTGGCCTCCTGTGGCTCTCGGTGATGGTGACACCGTGGCCCCCTGTGGCTCTCGGTGATGGTGGCACCGTGGCCTCCTGTGGCTCTCGGTGTGATGGTGTCACCGTGGCCTCCTGTGGCTCTCGGTGTGATGGTGACACCGTGGCCTCCTGTGGCTCTCGGTGCCGTGGCCTCCTGTGGCTCTCGGTGCCGTGGTGTCACCGTGGCCTCCTGTGGCTCTCGGTGTGATGGTGTCACCGTGGCCTCCTGTGGCTCTCGGTGTGATGGTGACACCGTGGCCCCCTGTGGCTCTCGGTGCCGTGGCCTCCTGTGGCTCTCGGTGCCGTGGCCTCCTGTGGCTCTCGGTGTGATGGTGACACCGTGGCCTCCTGTGGCTCTCCGTGCCGTGGCCTCCTGTGGCTCTCGGTGTGATGGTGACACCGTGGCCTCCTGTGGCTCTCGGTGCCGTGGCCTCCTGTGGCTCTCGGTGTGATGGTGACACCGTGGCCTCCTGTGGCTCTCGGTGCCGTGGCCTCCTGTGGCTCTCGGTGCCGTGGCCTCCTGTGGCTCTCGGTGTGATGGTGACACCGTGGCCCCCTGTGGCTCTCGGTGCCGTGGTGTCACCGTGGCCTCCTGTGGCTCTCGGTGTGATGGTGACACCGTGGCCTCCTGTGGCTCTCGGTGCCGTGGCCTCCTGTGGCTCTCGGTGCCGTGGTGTCACCGTGGCCTCCTGTGGCTCTCGGTGTGATGGTGACACCGTGGCCTCCTGTGGCTCTCGGTGCCGTGGCCTCCTGTGGCTCTCGGTGCCGTGGCCTCCTGTGGCTCTCGGTGTGATGATGTCACCGTGGCCTCCTGTGGCTCTCGGTGTGATGGTGTCACCGTGGCCTCCTGTGGCTCTCGGTGTGATGGTGACACCGTGGCCTCCTGTGGCTCTCGGTGCCGTGGCCTCCTGTGGCTCTCGGTGTGATGGTGTCACCGTGGCCTCCTGTGGCTCTCGGTGTGATGGTGACACCGTGGCCTCCTGTGGCTCTCGGTGTGATGGTGTCACCGTGGCCTCCTGTGGCTCTCTGTGCCGTGGCCTCCTGTGGCTCTCGGTGTGATGGTGACACCGTGGCCTCCTGTGGCTCTCGGTGTAATGGTGACACCGTGGCCTCCTGTGGCTCTCGGTGCCGTGGCCTCCTGTGGCTCTCGGTGTGATGGTGTCACCGTGGCCTCCTGTGGCTCTCGGTGTGATGGTGACACCGTGGCCTCCTGTGGCTCTCGGTGCCGTGGTGTCACCGTGGCCTCCTGTGGCTCTCGGTATGATGGTGACACCGTGGCCTCCTGTGGCTCTCGGTGCCGTGGTGTCACCGTGGCCTCCTGTGGCTCTCGGTGTGATGGTGACACCGTGGCCTCCTGTGGCTCTCGGTGCCGTGGCCTCCTGTGGCTCTCGGTATGATGGTGTCACCGTGGCCTCCTGTGGCTCTCGGTGCCGTGGCCGCCTCTGGCTCTCGGTGTAATGGTGACACCGTGGCCTCCTGTGGCTCTCGGTGTGATGGTGACACCGTGGCCTCCTGTGGCTCTCGGTGTGATGGTGACACCGTGGCCTCCTGTGGCTCTCGGTGCCGTGGTGTCACCGTGGCCTCCTGTGGCTCTCGGTGTGATGGTGTCACCGTGGCCTCCTGTGGCTCTCGGTGTGATGGTGACACCGTGGCCTCCTGTGGCTCTCGGTGCCGTGGCCTCCTGTGGCTCTCGGTGTGATGGTGACACCGTGGCCTCCTGTGGCTCTCGGTGTGATGGTGTCACCGTGGCCTCCTGTGCCTCTCGGTGTGATGGTGTCACCGTGGCCCCCTGTGGCTCTCGGTGTGATGGTGACACCGTGGCCTCCTGTGGCTCTCGGTGCCGTGGCCTCCTGTGGTTCTCGGTGTGATGGTGTCACCGTGGCCTCCTGTGGCTCTCGGTGTGATGGTGTCACCGTGGCCTCCTGTGGCTCTCGGTGTGATGGTGTCACCGTGGCCTCCTGTGCCTCTCGGTGTGATGGTGTCACCGTGGCCCCCTGTGGCTCTCGGTGTGATGGTGACACCGTGGCCCCCTGTGGCTCTCGGTGCCGTGGCCTCCTGTGGCTCTCGGTGTGATGGTGACACCGTGGCCTCCTGTGGCTCTCGGTGCCGTGGTGTCACCGTGGCCTCCTGTGGCTCTCGGTGTGATGGTGACACCGTGGCCTCCTGTGGCTCTCGGTGATGGTGACACCGTGGCCTCCTGTGGCTCTCGGTGCCGTGGCCTCCTGTGGCTCTCGGTGCCGTGGCCTCCTGTGGCTCTCGGTGCCGTGGTGTCACCGTGGCCTCCTGTGGCTCTCGGTGTGATGGTGACACCGTGGCCTCCTGTGGCTCTCGGTGTGATGGTGACACCGTGGCCTCCTGTGGCTCTCGGTGCCGTGGCCTCCTGTGGCTCTCGGTGCCGTGGCCTCCTGTGGCTCTCGGTGCCGTGGTGTCACCGTGGCCTCCTGTGGCTCTCGGTGTGATGGTGTCACCGTGGCCTCCTGTGGCTCTCGGTGTGATGGTGTCACCGTGGCCTCCTGTGGCTCTCGGTGTGATGGTGACACCGTGGCCTCCTGTGCCTCTCGGTGTGATGGTGACACCGTGGCCTCCTGTGGCTCTCGGTGCCGTGGCCTCCTGTGGCTCTCGGTGTGATGGTGACACCGTGGCCTCCTGTGGCTCTCGGTGCCGTGGCCTCCTGTGGCTCTCGGTGCCGTGGCCTCCTGTGGCTCTCGGTGTGATGGTGACACCGTGGCCTCCTGTGGCTCTCGGTGCCGTGGCCTCCTGTGGCTCTCGGTGTGATGGTGACACCGTGGCCTCCTGTGCCTCTCGGTGTGATGGTGTCACCGTGGCCTCCTGTGGCTCTCGGTGTGATGGTGTCACCGTGGCCTCCTGTGGCTCTCGGTGTGATGGTGTCACCGTGGCCTCCTGTGGCTCTCGGTGCCGTGGCCTCCTGTGGCTCTCGGTGCCGTGGCCTCCTGTGGCTCTCGGTGTGATGGTGTCACCGTGGCCTCCTGTGGCTCTCGGTGCCGTGGTGTCACCGTGGCCTCCTGTGGCTCTCGGTGCCGTGGCCTCCTGTGGCTCTCGGTGTGATGGTGACACCGTGGCCTCCTGTGGCTCTCGGTGCCGTGGCCTCCTGTGGCTCTCGGTGTGATGGTGACACCGTGGCCTCCTGTGGCTCTCGGTGCCGTGGCCTCCTGTGGCTCTCGGTGTGATGGTGACACCGTGGCCTCCTGTGGCTCTCGGTGTGATGGTGACACCGTGGCCTCCTGTGGCTCTCGGTGTGATGGTGACACCGTGGCCTCCTGTGGCTCTCGGTGCCGTGGTGTCACCGTGGCCTCCTGTGGCTCTCGGTGTGATGGTGTCACCGTGGCCTCCTGTGGCTCTCGGTGTGATGGTGTCACCGTGGCCTCCTGTGGCTCTCGGTGTGATGGTGTCACCGTGGCCTCCTGTGGCTCTCGGTGTGATGGTGTCACCGTGGCCTCCTGTGGCTCTCGGTGTGATGGTGACACCGTGGCCTCCTGTGGCTCTCGGTGTGATGGTGTCACCGTGGCCTCCTGTGGCTCTCGGTGTGATGGTGACACCGTGGCCTCCTGTGGCTCTCGGTGCCGTGGCCTCCTGTGGCTCTCGGTGCCGTGGCCTCCTGTGGCTCTCTGTGCCGTGGCCTCCTGTGGCTCTCGGTGTGATGGTGTCACCGTGGCCTCCTGTGGCTCTCGGTGTGATGGTGTCACCGTGGCCTCCTGTGGCTCTCGGTGTGATGGTGTCACCGTGGCCTCCTGTGGCTCTCGGTGCCGTGGCCTCCTGTGGCTCTCGGTGCCGTGGTGTCACCGTGGCCTCCTGTGGCTCTCGGTGTGATGGTGTCACCGTGGCCTCCTGTGGCTCTCGGTGTGATGGTGTCACCGTGGCCTCCTGTGGCTCTCGGTGTGATGGTGTCACCATGGCCTCCTGTGGCTCTCGGTGCCGTGGCCTCCTGTGGCTCTCGGTGTGATGGTGTCACCGTGGCCTCCTGTGGCTCTCGGTGCCGTGGTGTCACCGTGGCCTCCTGTGGCTCTCGGTGCCGTGGCCTCCTGTGGCTCTCGGTGTGATGGTGACACCGTGGCCTCCTGTGGCTCTCGGTGTGATGGTGTCACCGTGGCCTCCTGTGGCTCTCGGTGTGATGGTGACACCGTGGCCTCCTGTGGCTCTCGGTGTGATGGTGACACCGTGGCCTCCTGTGGCTCTCGGTGCCGTGGTGGCACCGTGGCCTCCTGTGGCTCTCGGTGTGATGGTGACACCGTGGCCTCCTCTGGCTCTCGGTGTGATGGTGTCACCGTGGCCTCCTCTGGCTCTCGGTGCCGTGGCCTCCTGTGGCTCTCGGTGTGATGGTGACACCGTGGCCTCCTCTGGCTCTCGGTGTGATGGTGTCACCGTGGCCTCCTGTGGCTCTCGGTGTGATGGTGACACCGTGGCCTCCTCTGGCTCTCGGTGTGATGGTGACACCGTGGCCTCCTGTGGCTCTCGGTGTGATGGTGTCACCGTGGCCTCCTGTGGCTCTCGGTGTGATGGTGTCACCGTGGCCTCCTGTGGCTCTCGGTGCCGTGGCCTCCTGTGGCTCTCGGTGTGATGGTGACACCGTGGCCTCCTGTGGCTCTCGGTGCCGTGGCCTCCTGTGGCTCTCGGTGATGGTGACACCGTGGCCTCCTGTGGCTCTCGGTGTGATGGTGTCACCGTGGCCTCCTGTGGCTCTCGGTGCCGTGGTGTCACCGTGGCCTCCTGTGGCTCTCGGTGTGATGGTGTCACCGTGGCCTCCTGTGCCTCTCGGTGTGATGGTGACACCGTGGCCTCCTGTGGCTCTCGGTGCCGTGGCCTCCTGTGGCTCTCGGTGTGATGGTGTCACCGTGGCCTCCTGTGGCTCTCGGTGTGATGGTGTCACCGTGGCCCCCTGTGGCTCTCGGTGTGATGGTGTCACCGTGGCCTCCTGTGGCTCTCGGTGCCGTGGCCTCCTGTGGCTCTCGGTGTGATGGTGACACCGTGGCCTCCTGTGGCTCTCGGTGCCGTGGCCTCCTGTGGCTCTCGGTGTGATGGTGACACCGTGGCCTCCTGTGGCTCTCGGTGCCGTGGCCTCCTGTGGCTCTCGGTGCCGTGGTGTCACCGTGGCCTCCTGTGGCTCTCGGTGCCGTGGCCTCCTGTGGCTCTCGGTGCCGTGGTGTCACCGTGGCCTCCTGTGGCCTCCTGTGGCTCTCGGTGCCGTGGTGTCACCGTGGCCTCCTGTGGCTCTCGGTGTGATGGTGTCACCGTGGCCTCCTGTGGCTCTCGGTGTGATGGTGACACCGTGGCCTCCTGTGGCTCTCGGTGTGATGGTGTCACCGTGGCCTCCTGTGGCTCTCGGTGTGATGGTGTCACCGTGGCCTCCTGTGGCTCTCGGTGTGATGGTGACACCGTGGCCTCCTGTGGCTCTCGGTGTGATGGTGTCACCGTGGCCTCCTGTGGCTCTCGGTGTGATGGTGTCACCGTGGCCTCCTGTGGCTCTCGGTGCCGTGGTGTCACCGTGGCCTCCTGTGGTTCTCGGTGTGATGGTGTCACCGTGGCCTCCTGTGGCTCTCGGTGTCGTGGCCTCCTGTGGCTCTCGGTGTGATGGTGACACCGTGGCCTCCTGTGGCTCTCGGTGCCGTGGTGTCACCGTGGCCCCCTGTGGCTCTCGGTGTGATGGTGACACCGTGGCCTCCTGTGGCTCTCGGTGCCGTGGCCTCCTGTGGCTCTCGGTGATGGTGACACCGTGGCCTCCTGTGGCTCTCGGTGTGATGGTGTCACCGTGGCCTCCTGTGGCTCTCGGTGCCGTGGTGTCACCGTGGCCTCCTGTGGCTCTCGGTGTGATGGTGTCACCGTGGCCTCCTGTGCCTCTCGGTGTGATGGTGACACCGTGGCCTCCTGTGGCTCTCGGTGCCGTGGCCTCCTGTGGCTCTCGGTGTGATGGTGTCACCGTGGCCTCCTGTGGCTCTCGGTGTGATGGTGTCACCGTGGCCCCCTGTGGCTCTCGGTGTGATGGTGTCACCGTGGCCTCCTGTGGCTCTCGGTGCCGTGGCCTCCTGTGGCTCTCGGTGTGATGGTGTCACCGTGGCCTCCTGTGGCTCTCGGTGTGATGGTGTCACCGTGGCCTCCTGTGGCTCTCGGTGCCGTGGTGTCACCGTGGCCTCCTGTGGCTCTCGGTGTGATGGTGACACCGTGGCCTCCTGTGGCTCTCGGTGCCGTGGCCTCCTGTGGCTCTCGGTGTGATGGTGACACCGTGGCCTCCTGTGGCTCTCGGTGCCGTGGCCTCCTGTGGCTCTCGGTGCCGTGGTGTCACCGTGGCCTCCTGTGGCTCTCGGTGCCGTGGCCTCCTGTGGCTCTCGGTGCCGTGGTGTCACCGTGGCCTCCTGTGGCTCTCGGTGCCGTGGTGACACCGTGGCCTCCTGTGGCTCTCGGTGTGATGGTGTCACCGTGGCCTCCTGTGGCTCTCGGTGTGATGGTGTCACCGTGGCCTCCTGTGGCTCTCGGTGTGATGGTGACACCGTGGCCTCCTGTGGCTCTCGGTGCCGTGGCCTCCTGTGCCTCTCGGTGTGATGGTGTCACCGTGGCCTCCTGTGGCTCTCGGTGCCGTGGCCTCCTGTGGCTCTCGGTGCCGTGGTGTCACCGTGGCCTCCTGTGGCTCTCGGTGTGATGGTGACACCGTGGCCTCCTGTGGCTCTCGGTGCCGTGGCCTCCTGTGCCTCTCGGTGTGATGGTGTCACCGTGGCCTCCTGTGGCTCTCGGTGCCGTGGCCTCCTGTGGCTCTCGGTGCCGTGGTGTCACCGTGGCCTCCTGTGGCTCTCGGTGCCGTGGCCTCCTGTGGCTCTCGGTGCCGTGGCCTCCTGTGGCTCTCGGTGCCGTGGTGTCACCGTGGCCTCCTGTGGCTCTCGGTGTGATGGTGACACCGTGGCCTCCTGTGGCTCTCTGTGCCGTGGTGTCACCGTGGCTTCCTGTGGCTCTCGGTGCCGTGGCCTCCTGTGGCTCTCGGTGCCGTGGCCTCCTGTGGCTCTCGGTGTGATGGTGTCACCGTGGCCTCCTGTGGCTCTCGGTGTGATGGTGACACCGTGGCCTCCTGTGGCTCTCGGTGCCGTGGTGTCACCGTGGCCTCCTGTGGCTCTCGGTGTGATGGTGTCACCGTGGCCTCCTGTGGCTCTCGGTGCCGTGGCCTCCTGTGGCTCTCGGTGCCGTGGCCTCCTGTGGCTCTCGGTGCCGTGGTGTCACCGTGGCCTCCTGTGGCTCTCGGTGTGATGGTGACACCGTGGCCTCCTGTGGCTCTCGGTGCCGTGGCCTCCTGTGGCTCTCGGTGTGATGGTGGCACCATGGCCTCCTGTGGCTCTCGGTGTGATGGTGGCACCGTGGCCTCCTGTGGCTCTCGGTGTGATGGTGGCACCGTGGCCTCCTGTGGCTCTCGGTGCCGTGGTGGCACCGTGGCCTCCTGTGGCTCTCCTGTACGATGTGTTTAGTTATTTCCGCTCACCATCCCATTCTGAGTTGCGTTGTGCTGACAGCAGATGATATCTTTGTCTTACTCTGCAGAGGTGAAGCAGTATTATGATCACTACCTGCCTCCTGTCACTGCCCAGCTCTGCCACCAGTATGTCACCGCTGCCTCACTGCTGGAACGAGCTGCCACTGATGTAAGTGCTGTTCAGGAGTGGGAGATGGAGTGGAACAGCCAAGGCCTGATGTCTCGTCTTTCCCCTGCGGTATGTCCAAGTGGAAATGTTCCACACTCTCTTTAAGTAAAATGCAGTGGTTTCAGCAGCCAGTGGATGGGAGAGAGTCCAGCTCTATATAAAGAAAGACTTGTATTTATATAGTTTTTTTCACTATCACCAAGGCACTTTGCAACCAACGATGGGCATACGTAGAAAATAGAAGCAGGAGGCGGCCATTCGGCCCTTCGAGCTTGCTACACCATGATGATGGCTGATCATCAAGTTCAATACCCTGATCTTACCCCCCCCCCCCCCCCCACCCCACACACACCCATTGATCCCTTTAGCTCCAAGAGCTATATCTTAGTTCCTTCTTGAAATGACACAACATTTTAGCCTCAATTACTTTCTGTGGGAGTGAATTCCACAGATTCCCCGCTCTCTGGGTGAAGAAATTTCTCCTTACCTCAGTCCTAAAAGGTTTACCCCTTATCCTCAAACTAAGGCCCCTCGTTCTGGACTCCCCCACCATCAGGAACATTCTTTCTGAATCTACCCTGTCTAATCCTGTTAGAAATTTATAAGTTTCTATGAGATCCCTTCTCACTCTTCAAACTTCAATTAATATAATCCTAACCGATTCAGTGTCTCCTCATATGACAGTCCCACCATCCCAAGAATCAGCCTGGTAAACCTTTGCTGCTCTCCCTTCATCGCAAGAACATCCTTCCTCAGGTAAAGACTCCAAATCTTCACACAATACTCCAGGTGTGGGCTCATTAATGCCCTAGACAATTACAGTGAAACATCTCTATTCCTATGCTCAAATGCCTTCTTTACTGCCGGCTGTATCTGCATGCCTACTTTCAGCAACTGATGCACGAGGACACCAAGGTCTCGCTGAGTATCCGCCTCTCTCAATTTACACCCATTCAAATAATAATCTGCCTGCCTATTTTTGCTACCGAAGCAGATAGCCTCACATTTATCCACATTATACTGTATCTGCCATGCATGTACCCACTCACTCAGCCTGTCCAAATCCCGCTGAACCATCTCTGCATCCTCCTCACAGCTCACCCTCTCACCCAGCTTTGGAGATAATACATTTAGTTCCCTCGTCCAAATCATTCATGTATAACGTGAACATTTGGGGTTCCAGCACAGATCATTAGTATATAAAATCTATATGTTCATATATACAGACCATTCTCGCCAGCTAACCGTACAATTCCAATTGCACCAGTACAAACTATTTCCACTTGTCATGCTAACAAAATGCTTGATGCTGGGAATTCTGAGTAATTTCCAATCATCCGAATACTGGGAATTAGTCTGGGTGACTCTCCTCTGAACCCTTTCCTAAACCTCACTCTCACCCACCTTGTGAAGTGGCCAAAACTGAACACTCCATTCCCAGTGAGGTTTGGTCAGGATGTTGTCCAGGCTCCGTCTTGTCCCGGGAATGTCCCAGTCATCCTGGGTCTTCAAGTGGATACACATTGGCTGAATAAGAGGAAGCAGAGAGTAAGGGTCAGTGGGTATTGTTGGTGCTGGAGGAAGGTTTGTTGTGGGATTCCCCAGGGGTCGGTATTGGGATCTTGCTTTTCCTGATCGTTATTGATGACCCAGTGTGCAGGGGACAATTTCAAAGTTTGCAGATGGCCCACAGAATACAAGAGCAAGGAGGTCAGGCTAAACTTATAGAGAAACTAGTTAGACCTCGGCTGGAATATTGTGCACAGTTCTGGGAGCCACGCTATAGGAAGGATGTGAACTTAGTCGAGAGAGTGCAGAAGGTTTACGGGAATGCCTCCTGTAACATGAGAAACTTCAGTGATGAGGATAGATTGGAGAGGTTGGGACTGTTCCCCTTGGAGAGGAGGAGGAGGAGATTTAATAGAGATGTTTATCGTGAGGGAGCTGGACAGAGTAGACGGGGAGAAACCATTCCCGCTCGGGATTCAAGGTGATTTTCAAAAGAAGAAAATGAGATGTCAGAAGAAACTTGAAATGAAAATGGCTTATTGTCACGAGTAGGCTTCAAATGAAGTTACTGTGAAAAGCCCCTAGTCGCCACATTCCGGCGCCTGTTCGGGGAGGCTGGTACGGGAAACTTTCTCACCCAGCGAATGGTTGGGGTCTGGGTCGCACGGCCTGGAGGTGTGGTGGAGGCAGGTTTAATCAAGGTGTTTGAGAGGGTGGCGATGACTGAACAGTCAAACTGTGTTCGGGGGGGGTAGGGGAAAGGCAGGGGAATAGCACTGAGTCACAATGCTCGTTTGGAGGGCCGGTGCAGACACGATGGGCTGATTGGCCTTCTGTGCCATACTATAACTTCCCAAATCTCAGCCCACCACCTTTAATACTGGTCCTAGAGCTGGAGACGCTTCCTGTACCATTGAGTGGAATCTTCAAAGGAATCTGTGGTGTTGGATTGAGGTTGGGACCTTTGTGTTGACCAGCAGCATCCGAACGTTCTCTATTGCTGCCAGTGTCTTCTGATCAGCCTGCCTTGCGTTAGGATTTCTCCTTCTGGTTTCACGTTGCTGGTTTGAGTGCTTCATGCATATTGTAAACTGTTCCTTCTTTCAAAAAGCTTTTCAGCTCACCCCCCCCCCCCCTTTTTTTTTCCCCCCCAGGAATATAAAGCAAGAAAAATGCAGCGACTCCAGAAACGGATTCAGGAGCATTTACAACAGAATGTCCAACTCGGCCACGGGGCACAGAATTCGCTGTCTGCAGACCCTGATCTGACGCACATCCTCCAATCCTACAGCACTGGAAAGGCGGCCCCTAGCCCCAAAGGGTCCCGCTTCACCCACACGGAGAAATTCACCTTCACAGAGGTAAGGACGGGGTTTCCCCCCACAAGATACTTGCACTGTGGACTGGGCGAGGGAGTTGGACTTCCTGCAGCTGATTCATCCCGGGCAGCGTGTGCGGAAGGTCCAGTCGGTGACATACATCACCAGCTGACCTGACTTTCTCTGTGCTGACCCCTGCTCTTCCCTCAGACTGATTTGTAAAGAATAATGGCTACACGGGAGTGTGAGGGGACTGTGAACGTTCTTTCTGCTGCAGCATGTTGGTTGTCCCACGCTCGCCCGTAACTCTTCACTGGTTTGAGTTCCTTGTGTCCCATTCTCTGTCCCTCTGCTTGTTTTTTCCCAGGAGGCTGAGCAGATGGCACGTCAGCTGGTGGTTGCTGGGAACACTTTATCATCACGGGAAGCTGAGGAGGTGAGCAGCCGGTTGTCTATTGCCTGTGCAGATACAGTTTGATAACAATGTACTCATTGGTGCAACGGGCAGGCAAGCTGCAAATTCAACAGCACTGCTATATTTTGGTGTGGAATATGCGGGAATTTTCCCCGAGGTTCCACGGGATGTGGGTGTCGGGGGTCAAGGCCAGCATTTGTTGCTTATCCCTAATTGCCCTTTGAACTAAGTGTCACTCGGCCATTTCAGAGGAGCAGTTCAGAGTCGGCACATTGCTGAGGGTCTCTGGTGACGTGGAGGTCAGACCGGGTAAGGACGGCTGATTTCGTCCCCTAAAGGGGCCTTGCTGAACCCGCTGTGTGTTTACAACAATCGGTGATAGTTTCACGCTCACCATTACTGATAAAAGCGCTCAATTCCAGATTTTGTGTTGCCGTGTGGGATTTGAACCACGTCCCCGGAACATTAAACTGGGTCTTGGTTATGGGTCCAGCGATATTACCGCCACACTACCCTCTATAATCCAACACGCAACAAAATAAACTTCAGTAAAAGTAAAATGCTGCGGGTGCTGGAAATCTAGAAATAGAAATGTCACCTTCCCTTTCTGCCACTGACTGCATCTTCAAACGTCCTTCTCGCTGCCATTAACACTTGTTATAGGCCAGGGGGGAGAACCCCAAAGTGTATCATGGAGTTCACCTGACCCACACGTTTTACTAGATTGTGGTATGGGGAGCACACGGCCCACTCTACAGGGGTGGTACAGCAGAAATGGAAAAGTATTTTTTAAAGCAAAACAATGTTTATTCTATGAACTCAAGTTAACCTTTTTAAAACATACAGTGAATATCTTAGCCACCATTAATTCAAATACACCCCTCAAAGAATACAACACTAAGTAATACTTTAAGCTTTCCTTTTTAACATCCATATGACTTAAAAACAAAACCTTTATCAGAAGCACATCAGGTTAAAGTCACTACTGAGAACATTTATAATTCTGAATTCACCAAATGATCAAGCGATAGTCTTTTGATGGCAGAGAGAACAGCTGCTCTGTCTGGCTTCAGCTCCAACACTGAAAATGAAACTAAACCACACCCTGCAGCACACAGCCTAAATGAAAGTAAAAAGCTGACACAGCCTAGCTCCACTCACTCTCTGACATCACTGCAGTAGTAAACACCCATTTCTTAAAGGTACTCTCACATGACACACTATTCTTGTGACCTACACGTCTCTCCTAGCTCCCACCTAGGGTTTTTACTCTGAAACTGTATCGAATCCACCACCATTGCTCCCCCTCTTTCGCTCTGTAGATGAGCCATAGGGATTTGAAATGTTTACTCTCCTTTCTCTCCACAAAAGCTGCCAGACCCGCAGTTTCCCAGCGTTATTCTGTTTTTATTTCGGCTTTTGATGAAAGGCTGGTCCTGGGACGAAAGCAAACGCTCAAATAAACACCATAATAATGAGGGAAAGAATGACTGAATGACCTTTTGCTCGTTGGTAGGCTTGGGAAATCTTTAACTGAATGCAAAAGGTTGAGAGGAAAGTGAATGATGATTCTCACAGCTGAGGGTTCTTTATCTTTGGGAAAGGGATTCGGTACTGGGAGGAGGATGTGAAATTGCAGAACCTGTGTTTCAGGGCTAGAATTTTACACTGGCAATAGGAGGGATGCAGGCCATTCAGCCCATCACACTCTCCCCACCATTCGATCGTGCATGGCCACCGGTTTCAGGTTGAACTATTTTGTTTAACACAGAATTAAGTAAACATAATCAAATGAACTGGGGGACAAATTAAAGGGACAGTCCCTTAAAGTGAAACTGTCTTAAGCAAAAAACAAATCACAAATGAAACTTGGGACATAAAACCAAATTGTGATTAATGAGGGCGATAAGGCAGCCCAGCCCCTGCAGTGCCCAAGGGGCACGGAAGGTTTCAATGGTGCCTTCCCCATATCCCTCGATCCCCTGAAAGACCAAAGATGTAACTACCCCAACCGTAAATACCTTCAGCCCTCTGGGGTAGAGCGTTTGAAAGATTCACAACCATAGAACATAGAACAGTACAGCACAGAACAGGCCCTTCGGCCCTCGATGTTGTGCCGAGCAATGATCACCCTACTCAAACCCACGTATCCACCCTATACCCGTAACCCAACAACCCCCCCTTAACCTTACTTTTTAGGACACTAAGAGCAATTTGGCCCGGCCAATCCACCTAACCCGCACATCTTTGGACTGTGGGAGGAAACCGGAGCACCCGGAGGAAACCCACGCACACAGGGGGAGGACGTGCAGACTCCGCACAGACAGTGACCCAGCCGGGAATCGAACCTGGGACCCTGGAGCTGTGAAGCATTTATGCTAACCACCATGCTACCGTGCTGCCCACCCTTTTGAGGGAAGAAATTTCTCTCCCGCGGTCTAAACGATCATCCCCTAATCCTGAGATTGTTTACTGAGGGGTGACCTGATTGAGGTGCACAAGATTATGAGGGGCATGGACAGAGTGGATAGGACAGCTGTTCCCCTTAGTTGAAGGGTCGGTTACGAGGGGACACAAGTTTAAGGTGAGGAGCAGGAGGTTTAGGGGGGATTTGAGGGAAATCCCTTTTACCCAGAGGGTGGTGACGGTCTGGAATGCACTGCCTGGGAAAGTGGTGCCAGGCGGGTTGCCTCACATCCTTTAAAAAGGTACCTGGATGAGTACTTGGCATATCTTAACATTCAAGGCTATGGGCTAGGTGATGGCAAATGGTATTTAGGTACAGGTCAGCTGTTTGTCATGCGTTGGTACAGACTCGATGGGCCGAAGGGCCTCTTCTGCACGGTGAGAATCTGCAAAATCCTTCTTTTAAAAATGGAAACCAAAATTGTGCGCACTGTTGTGGTTCCCAGAGAGCTGGACCAACAGGCTAATTTCCTGCATTCCTTGTACAAAATTAAAAACACATTTTCTTTGCAAACTGGAACACATCAAAAACCTTGACCAGCTGGAAAGACCCACGCAGGCACATTGGAACACTGCCTCCCACACGTTTCCCTCCAAACCACACACCATCCTGACAGCGAAATATATCGTCTGTTACTCCACTGTCACTGAGTCAAACTACCCCTAGGGGCTGAATGGGCCTCCTCCTGTCCCTGTGTGACAGGCTGGAGAGGGGCTGAATGGGCCTCCTCCTGTTCTTGTGTAACAGGCTGGAGAGGGGCTGAATGGGGCCTCCTGTTCCTGTGTAACAGGCTGGAGAGGGGCTGAATGGGCCTCCTCCTGTTCCTGTGTAACAGGCTGGAGAGGGGCTGAATGGATCTCCTCAGGCTGGA
>NC_052166.1:58778-87143 GCF_902713615.1 Scyliorhinus canicula
CGGCCAGGCGAAGCACCCCCGTCAGCGCTGCCCGGCCCGTTCCGCAACCTGCTAGGGCTGCGGGAAGAAGGGCCACTTTGTGGCTGTTTGCCAAGCTAACGCGATCGCTGCGGTCATGGGCGGTGACCACGGGACTCCCCCCTCACTCTCCTTCAGGGGCCCCGTGCAGCCCGCGGACCTCGCTGCCCCCACCCCCCATCGCCATGAGTGATCCCCGGGCGCCGCCATTTTGTCCACCCCCCCACCATGTGCGGCCGACCGGCGCCGCCATCTTGGATCGGCACCGAGGACCCCGCGGGTGACTACTCCCTGCCTGATGACGACTCTGAATATCTGCCCCGACTCGCCTCAGTCACATTGGACCAGTCTCGGCCTCGTACCCTCTCCACAGCGACCACAAAGATTCTGCTCAACGGCCACGAGACAAACTGCCTGCTGGACTCCGGGAGCACAGAGAGTTTCGCCCACCCCGCCACGGTAAGATGCTGCATCTCCCTGTCTACCCGGTTAAGCAAAAAATCGCCCTGGCCTCCGGCTCTCACTCGGTACAGATCACAGGGTGCTGCATAGCGGACCTCACGGTCCAGGGGAGGGGGTTTAAAAACTACAAGCTATTCGTCCTCCCTCACCTCTGCGCGGCAGCACTCCTGGGGTTAGATTTCCGGTGTAACCTCCAGAGTTTAACATTCAAATTCGGCGGCCCTATACCCCCCTCACTGTCTGCAGCCTCACGTCCCTCAAGGTCGATCCCCCGTCCTTGTTTGCGAACCTCACCCTGGATTGCAAACCCGTTGCCACCAGGAGCAGACGGTACAGCGCCCAGGGCCGGACCTTCATCAGGTCCGAGGTCCAAAGGCTTCTGAAGGAAGGGGTTATCGAGGCAACAGCCCCTGACGAGCTGGTGGTAAAGGCCGGGGAGAAGAATAGGATGGCTATAGACTACAGTCAGATTATCAGCAGGTTTACGCAGCTGGACGCATACCCTCTCCCCCGTATCTCCGACTTGGTTAACAGGATCGCGCAGTACAAGGTCTTCTCCACGGTGGACCTCAAGTCCGCCTACCACCAGCTCCCCATCCGCGCGAGTGACCGACTGTACACCGCGTTCGAAGCGGATGGGCAGCTCTACCACTTTTTAAGGGTTCCCTTCGGTGTCACAAACGGGGTCTCGGTCTTCCAAAGGGAGATGGACCGAATGGTCGACCAATACGGATTACGGGCTACCTTCCCGTATCTCGATAATGTCACCATCTGTGGCCACGATCAGCAGGACCATGACGCCAACCTCCTCAAATTCCTCCAAACCGCAAAACTCCTTAATCTAACCTACAATAAGGATAAATGCGTGTTTAGCACCGACCGTCTAGCCATAAGAACATAAGAACTAGGAGCAGGAGTCGGCCATCTGGCCCCTCGAGCCTGCTCCGCCATTCAATGAGATCATGGCTGATCTTTTGTGGACTCAGCTCCACTTTCCGGCCCGAACACCATAACCCTTAATCCCTTTATTCTTCAAAAAACTATCTATCTTTACCTTAAAACATGTAATGAAGGAGCCTCAACTGCTTCACTGGGCAAGGAATTCCATAGATTCACAACCCTTTGGGTGAAGAAGTTCCTCCTAAACTCAGCCCTAAATCTACTTCCCCTTATTTTGAGGCTATGTCCCCCTAGTTCTGCTGTCACCCGCCAGTGGAAACAACCTGCCCGCATCTATCCTATCTATTCCCTTCATAATTTTAAATGTTTCTATAAGATCCCCCCTCATCCTTCTAAATTCCAACGAGTACAGTCCCAGTCTACTCAACCTCTCCTCGTAATCCAACCCCTTCAGCTCTGGGATTAACCTAGTGAATCTCCTCTGCACACCCTCCAGCGCCAGTACGTCCTTTCTCAAGTAAGGAGACCAAACCTGAACACATCCTCGGCTACGTAGTGCGTAACGGAGTGATAGGCCCCGACCCTGAACGCATGCGCCCCCTGATGGAGCTCCCCCTCCCCCACTCCCCCAAAGCCCTCAAGCGCTGTCTGGGCTTCTTTTCTTATTAACCCCAGTGGGTCCCCAGTTACGCCGACAAAGCCCGCCCCCTCATCCAATCAGCCACATTCCCCCTGTCGATGGAGGCCCGCCAGGCCTTTAGCCGCATCAAAGCAGACATTGCGAAGCCCACGATGCGCGCTATCGACGAGTCCCTCCCCTTCCAGGTCGAGAGCGGCGTGTCTGATGTAGCTCTGGCTGCCACCCTCAACCAAGCGGGCAGACCCGTGGCCTTCTTCTCCCGGACCCTCCACACTTCTGAACTCCGCCACTCCTCTGTCGGGAAGGAAGCCCAGGCCATAGTAGAAGCGGTGCGACATTGGAGGCACTATCTGGCTGGCAGGAGGTTTACCCTCCTCACAGACCAACGGTCAGTGACTTTCATGTTCGATAATGCACAGAGGGGCAAGATAAAGAACGACAAGATCTTGCGGTGGCGGATCGAGTTGTCCACGTACAACTACGACATCTTGTATCGTCCTGGGAAGCTGAACGAGCCTCCTGATGCCCTATCCCGCGGTACCTGTGCCAACGCACAAGTGAACCACCTCCGCACCCTCCACACGGACCTCTGCCACCCGGGGGTCACCCGCTTCTTCCATTTCATAAAGACCCGGAACCTGCCCTACTCCATCGAGGAGGTCAGGACAGTCACTAGGGAATGCCACATCTGCGCGGAGTGCAAGCCGCACTTCTACCGCCCCGAACAAGCGCATCTGATAAAGGCTTCCCGTCCCTTTGAACATCTCAGCATGGACTTCAAAGGTCCCCTCCCCTCCAACAACCGCAACACGTACTTCCTCAATGTGATTGACGAGTACTCCCACTTCCCCTTCGCCATCCCCTGCCCTGACATGACCACAACCACCATCATTAAAGCCCTGCACACCATCTTCTCCCTGTTCCGATTCCCCACTTACATTCACAGCGATCGGGGGTCCTCATTTATGAGTGACTGCGTCAATTCCTGCTCAGCAGGGGCATCGCCTCCAGCAGGACGACCAGTTACAACCCCCGGGGTAACAGGTGGAGAGGGAGAACGGTACGGTCTGGAAGACCGTCCTGCTGGCCTTCCGGTCCAGAAATCTCCCGTCTCCCGCTGGCAAGAGTTCCTCCCAGACGCCCTCCACTCAATCCGGTCACTCCTCTGTCCCGCCACTAACCAAACGCCTCACAAACGTATTCTTGTTTTTCCCAGGAAGTCTTCCCCAGGGACCCCGCTCCCGACCTGGCTGGCTACCCCCAGGCCCATCCTGCTCCGGAAGCACGTGCGGGTGCACAAGTCGGACCCGTTGGCCGAGAGGGTCCGGCTGCTCCACGCAATCCCGCAGACTGCGTTTGTGGAGTATCCCGACGGCCGACAGGACACGGTCTCCCTATGGGACCTGGCACCCGCCGGATCCCAGCCACCCCCCCCCCCCCCAACGCCCCCCCCCCCCCCCCCCCCCCCCCCCGGGCGCCAAACGCCCCAACCCCCCCAACCCCAACTGCCCCCAGCAGCCCCCCCTCCGGCCCCACCGACACCGTCTCACACGCTGCCTAGTGGACAGGACAACCCTTCCCCGGCCCGGCCCTCGCCAGCTCCGACTAGGGGTACGGACGCAGCCACAGGGACCGGACCATCGCTCCCGGAGTCACGGACGCCCCTCCCCCGGCCCGGCCCCTCCAGCCCTGCCTGGGGGTACGGACGCAGCCACAAGGACCGGACCATCGCTCCCGGACGCCCCTCCCCCAGCCCGGCCCCCTCCAGCCCTGCCTAGGGGTACGGACGCAGCCACAGGGACCGGACCATCGCTCCCGGGGTCACAGACGCCCCTCCCCCGGCCCGGCCCCCTCCAGCCCTGCCTGGGGGTACGGACGCAGCCACAAGGACCGGACCATCGCTCCCGGGGTCACGGACGCCCCTCCCCCGGCCCGGCCCCCTCCAGCTCCGACTGGGGGTACGGACGCAGCCACAAGGACCGGATCATCGCTCCCGGAGTCACGGACGCCCCTCCCCCGGCCCTGGCCCCGCCAGCTCCACCTAGGGGTACGGACGCAGCCACAGGGACCGGATCATCGCTCCCGGAGTCACGGACGGTCACAACTCCAACGCCTCCAGCGAAGCTCCGCAGGTCGCAGATGACGTCCAAGGCCCCCGATCGGCTGATCGAGTCTATGTGAACTGTTGATGGACCCTTGTTCTTGCTTGTTCTCTCATTTTGTTTCTCTCAAACCTGTTTATAGTCACTGTGTTCTGACTCAACCCTGTACATAGTTTCAGGCCAGTGGGCAGCCATCGTTGAAGAGGTACGATCCGACATCACTAGTCATATTACCAGTCTCTTACCCACTCGCACGGGACACACACACCCCCCCCCTCTCTCCATGTCTGCATTCCCCGTACACCCCCCCCCCCTCCAGTTCCTTTCTCAACAAGGGGTGAATGTGGTAGTATGACTAGGGGTATTACGGTACCTGGGACTGTGAGCTGCCATTGGTGCAGAGGGCTCGCTGCCCATTGGCCCAGGTATCATGTGCTTCTTATCCCTATTGGCTAAGAGGAAAGTAGCTCCGCCTACAAGGCGGGGTATAAGAACCCATGTTCCCCAGCAGCCAGGCCATTTCCTGTACGTCTGCTGCCGGGCTCACTTCTTGCTAATTAAAGCCTTTCGTTTCGGACTTCACCTACGCTTTGTGTCCATTGATTGTGCATCACCGCAAAAATAGCAGCGGGGCCCCCCAGGGTGGCCTGGTAGGGATGGGGACGCATTAAAGTCGGCCGTGGGGGGGGGTTCCACGCTGCCCAAGGGGCTGACACGCGGGTTTTGGACGTAAGCATGGGCGTTTCGGGGGCCACACCCAGGGAGCGAGCAAGGGCCCGAGCCTCCTTGAGGCCGAGTGTCCCTTTCTCCAGCAGCCGCTGGCGGATTTGGGAGGACAGTATACCTGCAATAAATGATCAAAAGTCCCGGATTAAAGGTTGTGTGTGGTCGCTGGCTGAAACCTGCGGGCAGTCACAGTTCCTCCCTAACACCAGGAGCGCACGGGAGAATTCCTCCAGTGATTCCCCCGGGGTCTGTCGCCTCGCCGCTGGGCAGATGTCGGGCGTAGACCTGGTTTACTGGGCGGATATCGTGTCCTTTCAACAGGTCCCTCGCGGCCTCGAAATCCTCCGCATCCTCGATGAGGGTGTAGATCTCTGGGCTCACCCTCGAGTGAAGAACTTGCATCTTCTGGTCCTCTGTGGGTGTCCCTGAGGCACCCGTTGAAGCACGCCAGCCAGTGTTTGAAGGTTGCCGCTGAGATTGCTGCTTGCGGGGTGAGTTGCAGACACTCCGGCTGGATTGGGAGCTCCATTCTTTAAAATCTAGTCCAATAAATTGATGCTCGATCAATAACTCCAGAAGTGAGATTGGATGACAATTGAAGGCTTTATTGGACTAGATGGTTCCCCCGGCAGCACAGGTACAGAATGCAGCTGCTGGGGAGACACACACTAATCCCAGCCCCACACACACATTACACTCCCCACACACACTCATCCCAGCCGCACACACACTCATCCCAGCCGCACACACACTCATCCCAGCCGCACACACATTACACTCCCCACACACACTCATCCCAGCCCCACACACACATTACACTCCCCACACACACTCATCCCAGCCCCACACACACATTACACTCCCCACACACACTCATCCCAGCCGCACACACATTACACTCCCCACACACACTCATCCCAGCCACACACACACATTACACTCCCCACACACACTCATCCCAGCCGCACACACACATTACACTCCCCACACACACTCATCCCAGCCCCCACACACACATTACACTCCCCACACACACTCATCACAGCCCCACACACATTACACTCCCCACACACACTCATCCCAGCCACACACACACATTACACTCCCCACACACACTCATCCCAGCCGCACACACACATTACACTCCCCACACACACTCACCCCAGCCACACACACACATTACCCTCCCCACACACACTCATCCCAGCCACACACACGCATTACACTCCCCACACACACTCACCCCAGCCGGACACACATTACACTCCCCACACACACTCACCCCAGCCGCACACACACATCACACTCCCCACACACACTCGTCCCAGCCGCACACACACATTACACTCCCCACCCACACTCATCCCAGCCGCACACACACATTACACTCCCCACACACACTCACCCCAGCCACACACACACATTACACTCCCCACACACACTCATCCCAGCCCCACACACACATTACACTCCCCACACACACTCATCCCAGCCTCACACACACATTACACTCCCCACACACACTCATCCCAGCCGCACACACACATTACACTCCCCACACACACTCATCCCAGCCACAAACACACATTACACTCCCCACACACACTCATCCCAGCCACACACACACATTACACTCCCCACACACACTCATCCCAGCCGCACACACACATTACACTCCCCACACACACTCATCCCAGCCGCACACACACATTACACTCCCCACACACACTCATCCCAGCCGCACACACACATTACACTCCCCACACACACTCATCCCAGCCCCACACACACATTACACTCCCCACACACACTCATCCCAGCCGCACACACACATTACACTCCCCACACACACTCATCCCAGCCGCACACACACATTACACTCCCCACCCACACTCATCCCAGCCGCACACACGCATTACACTCCCCACACACACTCATCCCAGCCGCACACACACATTACACTCCCCACACACACTCACCCCAGCCGGACACACATTACACTCCCCGCACACACTCATCCCAGCCGCACACACACATTACACTCCCCACACACACACTCATCCCAGCCGCATACACACATTACACTCCCCACACACACTCATCCCAGCCACACACACATTACACTCCCCACACACACTCATCCCAGCCACACACACACATTACACTCCCCACACACACTCATCCCAGCCCCACACACACATTACACTCCCCACACACACTCATCCCAGCCGCCCACACATTACACTCCCCACACACACTCATCCCAGCCGCACACACACATTACACTCCCCACACACACTCATCCCAGCCTCACACACACATTACACTCCCCACACACACACTCATCCCAGCCCCACACACACATTACACTCCCCACACACACTCACCCCAGCCGGACACACATTACACTCCCCACACACACTCATCCCAGCCACACACACACATTACACTCCCCACACACACTCATCCCAGCCACACACACACATTACACTCCCCACACACACTCATCCCAGCCACACACACACATTACACTCCCCACACACACTCATCCCAGCCGCACACACACATTACACTCCCCACACACACTCATCCCAGCCCCACACACACATTACACTCCCCACACACACTCATTCCCAGCCGCACACACACATTACACTCCCCACACACACTCATCCCAGCCGCACACACACATTACACTCCCCACACACACTCATCCCAGCGGCACACACACATTACACTCCCCACACACACTCATCCCAGCCCCACACACACATTACACTCCCCACACACACACATCCCAGCCGCGCACACACATTACACTTCCCACACACACTCCCCACACACACTCATCCCAGCCGCACACACACATTACACTCCCCACACACACTCATCCCAGCCCCACACACACATTACACTCCCCACACACACTCATCCCAGCCACACACACACATTACACTCCCCGCACACACTCATCCCAGCCCCACACACACATTACACTCCCCACACACACTCATCCCAGCCGCACACACACATTACACTCCCCGCACACACACATTACACTCCCCACACACACTCATCCCAGCCCCACACACATTACACTCCCCACACACTCATCCCAGCCGCACACACACATTACACTCCCACACACACTCATCCCAGCCACACACACATTACACTCCCCACACACACTCATCCCAGCCGCACACACACATTACACTCCCCACACACCTCATCCCAGCCACACACACATTACATCCCCACACACACTGATCCCAGCCCTCACCACACATTACACTCCCCACACACACTCATCCCAGCACACACACACATTACACTCCCCACACACACTCATCCCAGCCACACACACACATTACACTCCCCACACACACTCATCCCAGCCCCACACACACATCTACACTCCCCACACACACTCATCCCAGCCACCACACCACACATTACACTCCCCACACACACTCATCCCAGCCCACACACACATTACACTCCCCACACACACTCATCCCCGCCGCACACACACATTACACTCCCCACACACACTAATCCCAGCCCCACACACACATTACACTCCCCACACACACTAATCCCAGCCCACACACACATTACACTCCCCACACACACTCATCCCAGCCGCACACACACATTACACTCCCCACACACACTCATCCCAGCCGCACACACACATTACACTCCCCACACACACTCATCCCAGCCACACACACACATTACACTCCCCACACACACTCATCCCAGCCCCACACACACATTACACTCCCCACACACACTCATCCCAGCCGCACACACACATTACACTCCCCACACACACTCATCCCAGCCGCGCATACACATTACACTCCCCACACCACACTCATCCCAGCCGCACACACATTACACTCCCCACACACACTCATCCCAGCCCCACACACACATTACACTCCCCACACACACTCATCCCAGCCCACACACACATTACACTCCCCACACACACTCATCCCAGCCGCACATACACATTACACTCCCCACACACACTCATCCCAGCCCACACACACATTACACTCCCCACACACACACATCCCAGCCCCACACACACATTACACTCCTCACACACACTCATCCCAGCCCGCACACACACATTACACTCCCCACACACACTCATCCCAGCCTCACACACACATTACACTCCCCACACACACTCATCCCAGCCCACACACACATTACACTCCCCACACACACTCATCCCAGCCGCACACACACATTACACTCCCCACACACACTCATCCCAGCCGCACATACACATTACACTCCCCACACACACTCATCCCAGCCCCACACACACATTACACTCCCCACACACACACATCCCAGCCCCACACACACATTACACTCCCCACCCACACTCATCCCAGCCGCACACACACATTACACTCCCCACACACACTCATCCCAGCCGCACACACACATTACACTCCCCACACACACTCATCCCAGCCCGCTCACACATTACACTCCCCACACACACTCATCCCATCCGCACACACACATTACACTCCCCACACACACACATCCCAGCCGTGCACACACATTACACTCCCCCACACACACTCATCCCAGCCACACACACACATTACACTCCCCACACACACTCATCCCAGCCCCACACACACATTACACTCCCCACACACACTCATCCCAGCCTCACACACACATTACACTCCCCACACACACACTCATCCCAGCCTCACACACACATTACACTCCCCACACACACTCATCCCAGCCTCACACACACATTACACTCCCCACACACACTCATCCCAGCCGCACACACACATTACACTCCCCACACACACTCATCCCAGCCCCACACACACATTACACTCCCCACACACACACATCCCAGCCCCACACACACATTACACTCCCCACACACACACTCATCCCAGCCCCACACACACATTACACTCCCCACACACACTCATCCCAGCTGCACACACACATTACACTCCCCACACACACTCACCCCAGCCACACACACACATTACACTCCCCACACACACTCATCCCAGCCGCACACACACATTACACTCCCCACACACACTCATCCCAGCCACACACACATTACACTCCCCACACACACTCATCCCAGCCAACAAGACGGTGCTGGAACGTGTCCATACAGCTGATGGGTCGGCTGGGGCCAGTGGGCTGCCTTGGGGGGGGTGACACCTATCCGACCCATGGCGCCAGGTTTACAGTGGGCTGTTAGCGGTGTGCGCAGCTGCATGGCTGCCTTGCCGGCTGCAGCAATGGTGTTCCGTGTCCATCCACCCTGACCCCACGGCCCACCTCCTGTCCGCCCCCTGCAACCCCCCCCAGCCCTGGCAGAATCCACCCCTGACAACGGCACGACTGTCAGCAAACTCAGGTGATGTTGGACACTTTCCGTCCCCCCCTCTCTCTCCCTCAGCAGCCACGGTGCTGGTTTCACACAATTCAACCGCGCTGTCGCCAACTCGGCCCATTGGAGACGCAGAATCTCGGAGACCCCAGAGAAACCGGGTCACAGCGAATGATGATCAGCCTCCTGCCTTGCACAAGGACCCCCTGACAGAGACCCGTCACCCTGGGGTGATGTCACAGACCCTGGGAGGGCGGGGTGATGCAGGGATTAGATTCCTCTTTCAGAGTATGGCAGACGGAGGGGCGGGATAGGTTTCGGGACATGTTTCCGGAGGGTAGGTTTGCCGGTCCGGACAAATAGTTAGAGAAGCTCCCAGAGGGAATGTAATCAGCTCCTTTCGGCTGGGCCACAATCATCCTCGCTTTAGGAGAGAGTCCTCTGATTGGCTGAGTTAGGGGAGGGGAGGATTTGGGGGTTTTCTGGGCAGTGTTGCTCGTTCTGGGTGAGTGTGCTTAACACTCAATTTGGCTCTGTTTCGTTACTTAGCTCTGGAGTCGCCAGGTATCGTTAAGATACCGCCACAAGTTCAAGGTGAAGTTCAAAACAATAAAACCATACACCAATTAGTAAGTTCAAACAACTGAGTTTATTATAATACAATTATAATACTACCCATGCACACACTAAGATGACTAAACTATTCCTACCACTAAATAAACCAATACTTATCTCAAAGGGAACTGCCTGATCAGGGACAAGGCCTCTTGCTCTGTATTGAGTCTGCAGACTTCAGGTTGGTACGGGTTAAAAAGGGGCCAGGAGTGTCTATCTCTGGTAGCGATCGTTGTGAGACACTTACTTGCTGGCGGCTGCTGTCCCAAAACTCTCCTCTCTCTCTCGGTCAAGGTCTTTGGCAAAAGCTGGTCGAGATGCTGGTCAAGAGAGGAGGGCTGGTCAAGAAGAACAAACTAAGTTTGGGACCTGTCTTTTATAGGTCCCAGGGCTTCGCACCCTTTTGGGCGGACCCTCTATCTGCTGGGGATCGATTGGGTCTCTTCCCAATCGATTTGTTTGAATCACCCCAATACTGAGGCTGTCCCTCGGCTACTGGGCGGGCCTTCAGGTGCTTTGTCTTCGAACCCCGCTGGTGCCGGGGTGTCTGGTTTCCCATACACTGTTGCAATCACTTCCCTATTTGTGTCCATTGTCCCTGGGATCGTTCCATTACTATGTTAACTATCCCGGAGATTGCCTCATTAGTATGCAGAATGTTCGTTTCAGTGCTGTCTGCTCTCTTAGCAGACAGAATCCACATTGGCTTGGTGCAGCCTGCTTGTGCTGCAAACTGTGTCCATTTTACCCAGCAAGCTTTGCGTTCCTCCATTTTGTATTGAGGGAATGGCCATCTTTGGTGACTACAGCAGATGTTGGTGACAGAGGGGGCTTCATTGGGGGGAGTAAGGAGGGAGTAGGAGGGTGAGCTGTGTTTAGTCTTTGAGGGGGGAGTGTGGAGTGAAGCACTTCACAGGGTCCACTTCACCTCCTCGTGTGCGAGGTTTAGCCTGATCCAGTTCAAGGTGCTGGGTGGTACCTGACCAGGGTGGGTATGAGTGGGTCCTTCTGGGGGTGGGGGTGTTAGGGGTGAGCAGTGCTCTAGCAGGGGGCTGGCGAGCGAATCACACGCACATGTTCTTGCCCCAAGCTTGTTCGTTTCTGGGTCTTCTTCGTTGATACAATGTCAGGGATTCAGGATGTTAAGCTGGAGCTTTGCCCGTTAGAACATACAGTGCAGAAGGAGGCCATTCGGCCCATCGAGTCTGCACTGACCCACTTAAGCTCTCACCTCCACCCCATCCCCTAACCCAGTAACCCCTCCTAACCTTTTTGGTCACTAAGGGCAATTTTTCACGGCCAATCCACCTAACCTGCACGTCTTTGGACTGTGGGAGGAAACCGGAGCACCCGGAGGAAACCCACGGAGACACGGGGAGGACGTGCAGACTCCACACAGACAGTGACCCAGTGGGGAATCGAACCTGGGACCCTGGCACTGTGAAGCCACTGTGCTATCCCCTTGTGCTATCGTGCTGCCGTTGGTGGCCATTTTTGGAGTAGCAGATGGGGACAAGGGCAGATGTCTTAGTCTTCACCCCCCTAAAACCGGAGGTGGGTTCTGGTTGGGTGAAGATGTCTGGAGGCCTGGGCTTGTTTGGGGGACCTGATGGAACTGTTGTACCTTGAGAATATACGGTACAGCATGAGGGGGTCGATGGAAGGGTCTACTCGAAGTGGCAGCCCTCCACCTCTTTTTCAGGGAACTGGTTACCATCAGCTGTGGGGTGGGGGGGGGGGTTGTCTTTTTAGTTGGGTGGGTGGAGAGCTTGTTAAGGTTTTGTTTTCTTTATGGGGGGTAAGTGGGGAGGGAGTTTGGAGTGTGTGTATTTTGAGAATAAGATGGGGTTAGAGTTGGTTTTATTAATTTTGGGTTTGTTATGATAATTTTCTTTGAATAATTCTTTTTTTAAATAATAATTTTACACACTAATCTCTTATGTGGGACTTTGTCAAAAGCCTTCTGAAAGTCCAAATATACCACATCCACTACCTCCCCCTTATCAACTCTGCTAGTTACATCCTTGAAGAATTCCAGTAGATTTGTCAAGCATGATTTCCCCGTCATAAATCCAGGCTGACTCTGTTCAATTCTGCCACTGTTTTCTAAATGCTCTGTTATAAAACCTTTAATAATGGATTCCAGAATTTTCCCCATTACTGACATCAGGCTGACCGATCTATAATTCCCTGTATTCTCACAATCGCCCTTTTTAAACAGTGGAGTTACATTAGCCGCCCTCCAATCTGCAGGAACTGTTCCAAAGTCTATAGAATCCTGGATGGCCACCAATGGATCCACTATTCCCAGAGCCGCCTCCTTCAGCACTCTGGGATGTAGATTCTCAGGCCCTGGGAATTGATCAGCTTTCAATCCCATCAATTTCCCCAACACCATTTCTCTACTGATATTGATCACCTTCAGTTCCTCCCTCTCACTAAACCCTGGGTTCCCCAATACTTCTGGTATCTGATTTGTGTCCTTATTTGTGAAGACAGAACCAAATTATGTATTTAGTTGCTCAGCTATTTATTTGTCCCCCTATTATAAATTCCCCTGTTTCTGACTGTAAGGGGCAGCACGGTAGCACAGTGGTTAGCACAATCGCTTCACAGCTCCAGGATCCCAGGTTCGATTCCGGCTTGGGTCACTGTCTGTGCGGAGTCTGTACATCCTCCCCGTGTCTGCGTGGGTTTCCTCCGGGTGCTCCGGTTTCCTCCCACAGTCCAAAGATGTGCAGGTTAGGGTGGATTGGCCATGCTAAATTGCCCTTAGTGTCCAAAATTGCCCTTAGTGTTGGGTGGGGTTACTGGGTTATGGGGATAGGGTGGAGGTGTTGACCTTGGGTAGGGTGCTCTTTCCAAGAGCTGGTGCAGACTCGATGGGCCGAATGGCATCCTTCTGCACTGTAAATTCTATGATAAATTCTATGATTTGTCTTCACCAATCTTTGTCTCTTCATAATATCTATAGAAGCTTTTAGTCAGTTTTTATGTTCCCTGCAAACTTACTCTCGTACTCTATTTTCCCCCTTCTTAATCAATCTGTGGGCCCTTCTTTGCTGAATTCTAAACAGCTCCCAATCCTCAGACCTGTTGTTTCTCTTGGCCACTTTGTTTGCTTCTTCCTTGGATTGAATATTAGCCCTAATTTCCTTTGTAAGCCATGGATTGTCTTTTGTGCCGGACGGGAATAAACAATTGTTGCAGTTCCCCCAAGCGCAATCTTGATTAAAAATTCCAGCATGTTATGGTCACTCATCCCTAAGGGGTCTCGCACAACCAGCTTGCCAATGATTCCCTTCTCATTACAGAGCACCCAGTCGAGGATGGCCAGCTCTCTAATTGGTTCCTCAACGTATTGGTCCAGAAAACCATCTCGTATACACTCCAGGAATTGCTCCTCTGAGGCATTGTGGCTAATTTGATTTGTCCAATCTATAACCTTGTTGGGAGTTTTCTATAGGCCCCCCAATAGCAGCAGAGATGTGGAGGAACAGATTTGGAAACAGATTTTGGAAAGGTGCAGAAGTCACAGGGTAGTAGTCATGGGTGACTTCAACTTCCCAAACATTGAGTGGAAACTCTTTAGATCAAATAGTTTGGATGGGGTAGTGTTTGTGCAGTGTGTCCAGGAAGCTTTTCTAACACAGTATGTAGATTGTCCGACCAGAGGGGAGGCCATATTGGATTTAGTACTTGGTAATGAACCAGGGCAGGTGATAGATTTGTTAGTGGGGGAGAATTTTGGAGGTAGTGACCACAATTCTGTGACTTTCACTTTAGTTATGGAGAGGGATAGGTGCGAGCAACAGGGCAAGGTTTATAATTGGGGGAAGGGTAAATACAATGCTGTCAGACAAGAATTGAAGTGCAGAAGTTGGGGACATAGGCTGTCAGGGAAGGACACAAGTGAAATGTGGAACTTGTTCAAGGAACAGGTACTGCGTGTCTTTGATATGTATGTCCCTGTCAGGCAGGGAAGAGATGGTCGAGTGAGGGAACCATGGTTGACAAGAGAGGTTGAATGTCTTGTTAAGAGGAAGAAGGAGACTTATGTAAGGCTGAAGAAACAAGGTTCAGACAGGGCGCTGGAGGGGTACAAGATAGCCAGGGGGGAACTGAAGAAAGGGATTAGGAGAGCTAAGAGAGGGCATGAAAAATCTTTGGCAGGTAGGATCAAGGAAAACCCCAAGGCCTTTTACACATATGTGAGAAATATGAGAATGACTAGAGCGAGGGTAGGTCCGATTAAGGACAGTAGCGGGAGATTGTGTATTGAGTCTGAAGAGATAGGAGAGGTCTTGAACAAGTATTTTTCTTCAGTATTCACAAATGAGAGGGGCCATATTGTTGGAGAGGACAGTGTGAAACAGACTGATAAGCTCGAGGAGATACTTGTCAGGAAGGAAGATGTGTTGCGCGTTTTGAAAAACTTGAGGATAGACAAGTCCCCCGGGCCTGACGGGATATATCCAAGGATTCTATGGGAAGCAAGAAATGAAATTGCAGAGCCGTTGGCAATGATCTTTTCGTCCTCGCTGTCAACAGGGGTGGTACCAGAGGATTGGAGAGTGGCGAATGTCGTGCCCCTGTTCAAAAAAGGGAATAGGGATAACCCTGGGAATTACAGGCCAGTTAGTCTTACTCCGGTGGTAGGCAAAGTAATGGAAAGGGTACTGAGGGATAGGATTTCTGAGCATCTGGAAAGGAACTGCTTGATTAGGGATAGTCAGCACGGATTTGTGAGGGGTAGGTCTTGCCTTACAAGTCTTATTGACTTCTTTGAGGAGGTGACCAAGCATGTGGATGAAGGTAAAGCAGTGGATGTAGTGTATATAGATTTTAGTAAGGCATTTGATAAGGTTCCCCATGGTAGGCTTGTGCAGAAATTAAGGAGGCATGGGATAGTGGGAAATTTGGCCAGTTGGATAACAAACTGGCTAACCGATAGAAGACAGAGAGTGGTGGTGGATGGCAAATATTCAGCCTGGAGCCCAGTTATCACTGGCGTACCGCAGGGATCAGTTCTGGGTCCTCTGCTGTTTGTGATTTTCATTAATGACTTGGATGAGGGAGTTGAAGGGTGGGTCAGTAAATTTGCAGATGATACGAAGATTGGTGGAGTTGTGGATAGTGAGGAGGGCTGTTGTCGGCTTCAAAGAGACATAGATAGAATGCAGAGCTGGGCTGAGAAGTGGCAGATGGAGTTTAACCCTGGCAAGTGTGAGGTTGTCCATTTTGGAAGGACAAATATGAATGCGGAATACAGGGTTAACGGTAGGGTTCTTGGCAATGTGGAGGAGCGGAGAGATCTTGGGGTCTATGTTCATAGATCTTTGAAAGTTGCTACTCAAGTGGATAGAGCTGTGAAGAAGGCCTATGGTGTGCTAGCGTTCATTAGCAGAGGGATTGAATTTAAGAGCCGTGAGGTGATGATGCAGCTGTACAAAACCTTGGTCAGGCCACATTTGGGGTACTGTGTGCAGTTCTGGTCACCTCATTTTAGGAAGGATGTGGAAGCTTTGGAAAAGGTGCAAAGGAGATTTACCAGGATGTTGCCTGGAATGGAGAGTAGGTCATACGAGGAAAGGTTGAGGGTGCTCGGCCTTTTCTCATTAGAACGGAGAAGGATGAGGGGCGACTTGATAGAGGTTTATAAGATGATCAGGGGAATAGATAGAGTAGACAGTCAGCGACTTTTTCCCCAGGTGGAACACACCATTACAAGAGGACATAAATTTAAGATAAATGGTGGAAGATATAGAGGGGATGTCAGAGGTAGGTTCTTTACCCAGAGAGTAATGGGGGCATGGAATGCACTGCCTGTGGAAGTAGTTGAGTCGAAAACGTTAGGGACCTTCAAGCGGCTATTGGATAGGTACATGGATTAGGGTAGAATAATGGAGTGTAGGTTAACTTCTTAAGGGCAGCACGGTAGCATTGTGGATAGCGCAATTGCTTCACAGCTCCAGGGTCCCAAGTTCGATTTCGACTTGGGTCACTGTCTGTGTGGAGTCTGCACATCCTCCCCGTGACTGCGTGGGTTTCCTCCGGGTGCTCCGGTTTCCTCCCACAGTCCAAAGATGTGCAGGTTGGGTGGATTGGCCATGAAAAATTGTCCAAAATTCTTTGATTAACCTAGGACAAAAGTTCGGCGCAACATCGTGGGCCGAAGGGCCTGTTCTGTGCTGTATTTCTCTATTACTCTATCTATATATACAGATTAAGATCACCCATAATTACAGATGTTCCTTGATCACGTGTGTCTCTAATTTCCTGTTTAATGCCATTCCCAACATCACCACTGCAGTTTGGGGTCTATATGCAACACCCACTAATGTTTTTTTTGTCGTTTGGTGTTTCCCAGCACTACCCTTACAGATTTCACATTGTTGGAGCTAATATCCTTCCTCACTATTGTTAATTTCCTCTTTAACCAGCAGTGCCACGCCGCCACCTTTTCCTTGTCTCATGTTTCCAAATACTGAATACACCTGGATGTTCAGCTCCCATCCCTGGTCACCTTGCAACCATGTCTCCATAGTCTGGACAATATTGTACGGGTCCTACCTGTTTGTTGCTGTTTATTCCCTGTTTGTATCTAAGGAAATAAGGGAGAGTATCAAATTGAAGGAAAAAGCAGACAAAGTGGCAAAGATTGGTGGGAGACTAGAGGACTGGGAAATCTTTAGGGGGCAACAGAAAGCTACAAAAAAAGCTATAAAGAAGAGTAAGATAGAGTATGAGAGTAAACTTGCTCAGAATATAAAAACAGACAGTAAAAGTTTTTACAAATATATAAAACAAAAAAGAGTGGCTAAGGTAAATATTGGTCCTTTAGAGGATGAGAAGGGAGTTTTAATAATGGGAGACGAGGAAATGGCTGAGGAACTGAACAGGGTTTTTGGGTCGGTCTTCACAGTGGAAGACACAAATAACATGCCAGCGACTGATAGAAATGAGGCTATGACAGGTGAGGGCCTTGAGAGGATTGTTATCACTAAGGAGGGAGTGATGGGCAAGCTAATGGGGCTAAAGGTAGACAAGTCTCCTGGCCCTGATGGAATGCATCCCAGAGTGCTAAAAGAGATTGCTAGGGAAATTGCAGATGCACTAGTGATAATTTACCAAAATTCACTAGACTCTGGGGTGGTCCCGGTGGATTGGAAATTAGCAAACGTGACACCACTGTTTGAAAAAGGAGGTAGGCAGAGAGCAGGAAATTATAGGCCAGTGAGCTTAACTTCGGTAGTAGGGACAGATGCTGGGGAAGATAGAACATAGAACATAGAATGATACAGCACAGTACAGGCCCTTCGGCCCTCGATGTTGCACCGACATGGAAAAAAAAATCTAAAGGCCATCTAACCTACACTATGCCCTTATCATCCATATGCTTATCCAATAAACTTTTAAATGCCCTCAATGTTGGCGAGTTCACTACTGTTGCAGGTAGGGCATTCCACGGCCTCACCACTCTTTGCGTAAAAAACCCACCTCTGACCTCTGTCCTATATCTATTACCCCTCAATTTAAGGCTATGTCCCCTCGTGCTAGCCACCTCCATCCGCGGGAGAAGGCCCTCGCTGTCCACCCTATCTAACCCTCTGATAATTTTGTATGCCTCTATTAAGTCACCTCTTAACCTTCTTCTCTCTAACGAAAACAACCTCAAGTCCATCAGCCTTTCCTCATAAGATTTTCCCTCCATACCAGGCAACATCCTGGTAAATCTCCTCTGCACCCGTTCCAAAGCTTCCACGTCCTTCCTATAATGAGGCGACCAGAACTGTACGCAATACTCCAAATGCGGCCGTACTAGAGTTTTGTACAACTGCAACATGACCTCATGGCTCTGGAACTCAATCCCTCTACCAATAAAGGCCAACACACCATAGGCCTTCTTCACAACCCTATCAACCTGGGTGGCAACTTTCAGGGATCTATGTACATGGACACCGAGATCCCTCTGCTCATCCACACTGCCAAGAATTTTACCATTAGCCAAATATTCCGCATTTCTGTTATTCTTTCCAAAGTAAATCACCTCACACTTCTCCACATTAAACTCCATTTGCCACCTCTCAGCCCAGCTCTGCAGCTTATCTATTTCCCTCTGTAACCTGCAACATCCTTCCGCACTGTCTACAACTCCACCGACTTTAGTGTCGTCTGCAAATTTACTCACCCATCCTTCTGCGCCCTCCTCTAGGTCATTTATAAAAATGACAAACAGCAACGGCCCCAGAACAGATCCTTGTGGTACGCCACTCGTAACTGAACTCCATTCTGAACATTTCCCATCAACTACCACTCTCTGTCTTCTTTCAACTAGCCAATTTCTGATCCACATCTCTAAATCACCCTCAATCCCCAGCCTCCGTATTTTCTGCAATAGCCGACCGTGGGGAACCTTATCAAACGCTTTACTGAAATCCATATACACCACATCAACTGCTCTACCCTCGTCTACCTGTTCAGTCACCTTCTCAAAGAACTCGATAAGGTTTGTGAGGCATGACCTACCCTTCACAAAACCATGCTGACTGTCCCTAATCATATTATTCCTATCTAGATTATTATAAATCGTATCTTTTATAATCCTCTCCAAGACTTTACCCACCACAGACGTTAGGCTCACCGGCCTATAGTTACCGGGGTTATCTCTACTCCCCTTCTTGAACAAAGGGACCACATTTGCTATCCTCCAGTCCTCTGGCACTATTCCTGTAGCCAATGATGACCTAAAAATCAAAGACAAAGGCTCAGCAATCTCTTCCCTGGCTTCCCAGAGAATCCTAGGATAAATCCCATCCGGCCCCGGGGACTTATCTATTTTCACCTTGTCCAGAATTGCCAACACTTCTTCCCTACGCACCTCAATGCCATCTATTCTAATAGCCTGGGTCTCAGCATTCTCCTCCACAATATTATCTTTTTCTTGAGTGAATACTGACGAAAAGTATTCATTTAGTATCTCGCTTATCTCCTCAGCCTCCACACACAACTTCCCACCACTGTCCTTGACTGGCCCTACTCTTACCCTAGTCATTCTTTTATTCCTGACATACCTATAGAAAGCTTTTGGGTTTTCCTTGATCCTACCTGCCAAAGACTTCTCATGTCCCCTCCTTGCTCGTCTCAGCTCTCTCTTTAGATCCTTCCTCGCTTCTTTGTAACTATCAAGCGCCCCAACTGAAACTTCACGCCTCATCTTCACATAGGCCTCCTTCTTCCTCTTAACAAGAGATTCCACTTCTTTGGTAAACCACGGTTCCCTCGCTCGACCCCTTCCTCCCTGCCTGACTGGTACGTACTTATCAAGAACATGCAATAGCTGTTCCTTGAACAAGCTCCACATATCCAGTGTGCCCAACCCTTGCAGCCTACTTCTCCAACCAACACATCCTAAGTCATGTCTAATGGCATCATAATTGCCCTTCCCCCAGCTATAACTCTTGCCCTGCGGGGTATACTTATCCCTTTCCATCACTAACGTAAAGGTCACCGAATTGTGGTCACTGTTTCCAAAGTGCTCACCTACCTCCAGATCTAACACCTGGCCTGGTTCATTACCCAAAACCAAATCCAATGTGGCCTCGACTCTTGTTGGCCTGTCAACATATTGTGTCAGGAAACCCTCCTGCACACATTGTACAAAGAATGACCCATCTAATGTACTCGAACTATATCTTTTCCAGTCAATATTTGGAAAGTTAAAGTCTCCCATAACAACTACCCTGTTACTTTCGCTCTTTTCCAGAATCATCTTCGCCATCCTTTCCTCTACATCCCTAGAACTATTAGGTGGCCTATAGAAAACTCCCAACAGGGTGACCTCTCCTTTCCTGTTTCTAACCTCAGCCCATACTATCTCAGAAGAAGAGTCCCCATCTAGCATCCTTTCCGCCACCGTAATACTGTCCTTGACTAGCAGCGCCACACCTCCCCCTCTTTTGCCCCCTTCTCTGAGCTTACTAAAACACCTAAACCCCGGAACCTGCAACAACCATTCCTGTCCCTGCTCTATCCATGTCTCTGAAATGGCCACAACATCGAAGTCCCAGGTACCAACCCATGCTGCCAGTTCCCCTACCTTATTTCGTATACTCCTGGCATTGAAGTAGACACACTTCAAACCACCTACCTGAACACTGGCACCCTCCTGCGAAGTCAAATCGGTGCTCCTGACCTCTATACTCTCAATCTCCCGTACCCCAAAACTACAATCCAGGTTCCCATGCCCCTGCTGAATTAGTTTAAACCCCCCCAAAGAGTACTAACAAATCTCCCCCCCAGGATATTGGTGCCCCTGTCTTGTTGGCCTGTCAACATATTGTGTCAGGAAACCCTCCTGCACACATTGTACAAAGAACGACCCATCTAATGTACTCGAACTATATCTTTTCCAGTCAATATTTGGAAAGTTAAAGTCTCCCAGATGCTGGAATCTATCATCAAGGAAGAAATAGCGAGGCATCTGGATAGAAATTGTCCCATTGGGCAGATGCAGCATGGGTTCATAAAGGGCAGGTCATGCCTAACTAATTTAGTGGAATTTTTTGAGGATATTACCAGTGCAGTAGATAACGGGGAGCAAATGGATGTTGTATATCTGGATTTCCAGAAAGCCTTTGACAAGGTGCCACACAAAAGGTTGCTGCATAAGATAAAGATGCATGGCATTAAGGGTAAAGTAGTAGCATGGATAGAGGATTGGTTAATTAATAGAAAGCAAAGAGTGGGGATTAATGGGTGTTTCTCTGGTTGGCAATCAGTAGCTAGTGGTGTCCCTCAGGGATCCGTGTTGGGCCCACAATTGTTCACAATTTACATAGATGATTTGGAGTTGGGGACCAAGGGCAATGTGTCCAAGTTTGCAGATGACACTAAGATGAGTGGTAAAGCGAAAAGTGTAGAGGATACTGGAAGTCTGCAGAGGGATTTGGATAGGTTAAGTGAATGGGCTAGGGTCTAGCAGATGGAATGGTAGAAAAATGTGAGGTAATCCATTTTGGTAGGAATAACAGCAAACGGGATTATTATTTAAACGATAAAATATTAAAGCATGCTGCTGTGCAGAGAGACCTGGGTGTGCTAGTGCATGAGTCACAGAAGGTTGGTTTACAGGTGCAACAGGTGATTAAGAAGGCAAATGGAATTTTTTCCTTCATTGCTAGAGGGATGGAGTTTAAGACTAGGGAGGTTATGTTGCAATTGTATAAGGTGTTAGTGAGGCCACACCTGGAGTATTGTGTTCAGTTTTGGTCTCCTTACTTGAGAAAGGACGTACTGGCACTGGAGGGTGTGCAGAGGAGATTCACTAGGTTAATCCCAGAGCTGAAGGGGTTGGATTATGAGGAGAGGTTGAGTAAACTGGGACTGTACTCGTTGGAATTTAGAAGGATGAGGGGGGATTTTATAGAAACATTTAAAATTATGAAGGGAATAGATAGGATAGATGCGGGCAGGTTGTTTCCACTGGCGGGTGACAGCAGAACTAGGGGACATAGCCTCAAAATAAGGGGAAGTAGATTTAGGACTGAGTTTAGGAGGAACTTCTTCACCCAAAGGGTTGTGAATCTATGGAATTCCTTGCCCAGCGAAGCAGTTGAGGCTCCTTCATTACATGTTATTAAGGTAAAGATAGATAGTTTTTTGAAGAATAAAGGGATTAAGGGTTATGGTGTTTGGGCCGGAAAGTGGAGCTGAGTCCACAAAAGATCAGCCATGATCTCATTGAATGGCGGAGCAGGCTCGAGGGGCCAGATGGCCTACTCCTGCTCCTAGTTCTTATGTTCTTATGTATCCTTATTTCCTCTTTCTTTTATTTTTGCCGATCCATTTTGGATGTTGAATGGACCTGTGACTTTAAGGGAAGGCAGCCTGTACCTTTAATTCAAACAGGAGGTACTAGAAGGCTTTGCTGACCTAGATTGGCCTGTATCAGTGATGACTCGGTTTGATTGATTTGGCTGGTAACCAATGAACGGGCCCAAAAGGCTGCGCTCTGCCCGGTAATAATAATAATAATCTCTTATTGTCACAAGTAGGCTTCAAATGAAGTTACTGTGAAAAGCCCCTAGTCGCCACATTCCGGTGCCTGTTCGGGGAGGCTGGTACCGGAATTGAACCCGTGTTGCTGGCCTTGTTCTGCATTACAAGCCAGCTGTTTAGCCCACTGTGCTAAACCAGCCCCTACAATGGGCAATGATTGGATCTGATCCCACTGGAGTGTGCTCAGAGTCACGAGGGTCCAGATTGGTTCTGCAGCTTGGACGGAGGGGCCTGATTAATCCTCTCCCCAAAGACCCAGCTAAACCCTCTGCAGCAGGCCACTGTGAGGGCCGACTCTCGCTCCAGCAGGAATGGGCGGCATTCTCTTCAGGCCACAAAGGCTTAAAGTCAAACCACGAGCTGGATGCCAGGTTTGATGAGCAATAAAGTGTCTCAGTGGAAAGATATCGGCCTGAATGTGAACCTGGCCCAGTTTGATCAGAACTGAAGCAGCCCTCCAGAAAGCTTGCTGCCAGTGAGTGCTAAATACTCTAACCTGTTGGGCCCCGAAATGAATGACTCTGCCAAGAAGTCTATTGCCAGCTGTAACCCTGGTCAGCCAACATGCTGGGAGTAGAGCCTGCTACAGAACCACCATTGGAGCAAAGACACTAATCTTTAAACTTCACCCTTATTATTTTTACCCCTCCCCCCCCCCTCAGTGTTTGTCTGTCTTGCATGTGTGTGTGTGTGTGTGTGTAGTAGAGGGTGGGACAGTTAAAGGAGGGGGGGTAGTAGGTATTAGCTTGTTGATATCCAGATGTATTTACTGCATATTTAATTGTTATTCTTGTTATAAATAAACAGTAATTTTGTAGGTATTTACAAACCTGGTGACTGTGATTATTAGGCAGCTATTACTGGGACTCTGGAAATTTGGATCACAATTATTGCGTAATTCACTTGTGACTCTGAGATGAGTGGGGCTGGAATTCGCCTCATACTGGCCCAGGTTGATGTTACACTCTCATACCCGTTTACATCTATCTGCGCGATTCATTCAATCGCTTAATTGCAAATGCTCGACACGTTAAGGCACAAAGTTTAAACTTGTCTTTTTGACGTTACTTCCCCCATTCCGTATTTTTCACCCTGGCCCTGTTTGAATCTGGCCAGTGGTTTCCCTGCCTATCACTTTTCTTAATCCTATTTCTCTCTTCTGTTTTTGCCCTTCTTTTCCCTTCCTCCAGGTGGCACAGTGGTTAGCACTGCTGCCTCACAGCACCTCGGATGACTGTCCATGCAGAGTCTGCACATTCTCCCCGTGTCTGCGTGGGTTTCCTCCGGGTGCTCCGGTTTCCTCCCCCAGTCCAGGTCAGGTGGATTGGCCGCGCTAAGCTGTCCGCTAGAGCCCAAAGATGTGTAGGTTGGGTTGGGTCACAGGGGCGGTGGTCTGGGCTTAGGTAGGATACTCGTTTGGAGGGTCGGCGCAGGCTCGATGGGCTGAATAGCCTCCTTCTGCACTGTAGGGATTATATGATTCCTCTGACCCCCTTGCAAAGGTTGCCAACACCCCTGCCAGTATAAACCCACCCCAGCCACTCTACCAGATACTCTCCCAAGGACATCAGCCCTGGTCCTGCCCAGGTTTTACCTGCCCAGATTGTACTGGGCCCAGAACCGGTCCCTATGCCCCAGGAATCTGAAACCCTCCCCCTGACACCATCCCTTCAAAGAACAAAGAACAAAGAAAATTACAGCACAGGAACAGGCCCTTCGGCCCTCCCAGCCTGCGCCGATCCAGATCCTTTATCTAAACCTGTCTCCTATTTTCGGTCTACTTCCCTCTCTTCCCGCCCGTTCATATACCTGTCTAGATGCCTCTTAAATGATGCTGTCATGCCCACCTCTACCACCTCCGCTGGCAAAGCGTTCCAGGCACCCACCACCCTCTGCGTAAAAAACTTTCCACGCACATCTCCCTTAAACTTTCCCCCTCTCACTTTGAAACCGTGACCCCTTGTAACTGACACCCCCACTCTTGGGAAAAGCTTGTTGCAATCCACCCTGTCCATACCTCTCATCATTTTGTAGACCTCAATCAGGTCCCCCCTCAACCTCCGTCTTTCCGACGAAAACAATCCTAATCTACTCAACCTTTCTCCATAGCTAGCACCCTCCATACCAGGCAACATCCTGGTGAACCTCCTCTGCACCCTCTCCAAAGCATCCACATCCTTCTGGTAATGTGGCGACCAGAACTGCACGCAGTATTCCAAATGTGGCCTAACCAAAGTCATATACAACTGTAACATGACCTGCCGACTCTTGTACCCAATACCCCGTCCGATGAAGGCAAGCATGCTGTATGCCTTCTTGACCACTCTATCAACCTGCGTTGCCACCTTCAGGGTACAATGGACCTGAACTCCCAGATCTCTCTGTACATCAATTTTCCCCAAGACCCTTCCATTGACCATATAGTCCGCTCTTGAATTAGACCTTCCAAAATGCATCACCTCGCATTTGCCTGGATTGAACTCCATCTGCCATTTCTCTGCCCAACTCTCCAATCTATCTATATTTTGCTGTATTCTCTGACAGTCCTCCTCGCTATCTGCAACTCCACCAATCTTAGTATCATCTGCAAACTTGCTAATCAGACCATCTATACCTTCCTCCAGGTCATTTATGTAGATCACAAACAACAGTGGTCCGAGCACGGATCCCTGTGGAACACCACTAGTAACCCTTCTCCATTTTGAGACACTCCCTTCCACCACTACTCTCTGCCTCCTGTTGCCCAGCCAGTTCTTTATCCATCTATCTAGTACACCCTGAACCCCATCCGACTTCACTTTTTCCATCAACCTGCCATGGGAAACCTTATCAAACGCCTTACTAAAGTCCATGTATATGACATCTACAGCCCTTCCCTCATCAATTTACTTTGTCACTTCCTCAAAGAATTCTATTAAGTTTGTAAGACATGACCTTCCCTGCACAAAACCATGCTGCCTATCACTGATAAGTCTATTTTCTTCCAAATGTGAATGGATCCTATCCCTCAGTATCTTCTCCAACAGTTTGCCTACCACTGACGTCAAGCTCACAGGTCTATAATTCCCTGGATTATCCCTGCTACCCTTCTTAAACAAAGGGTTAAAAAATAATTGGGTAATCAAAATTTTTTATTTTTTTTTAAAACTCTCCTGGATGCTCCTTACAAACTCTGCTCCATCTACGCCTCCAACACTACACGTGTCCCATTCAATGTTGGGGAAGTTAAAATCTCCCATCACAATCATCCTATTGCTCCGACATTTTTCTATAATCTGTCTGCATATTTGTACCTCTACTTCATGCTCGCTTTTGGGAGGCCTGTAGTAAAGTCCCAACAATGTTACTGCACCCTTCCTATTTCTTAGCTCCACCCATATTGCCTCAGTGCTCGAATCCTCCATCGTGCCCTCCTTAATCACAGCTGTGATATCATCTCTGACGAGTAATGCAACTCCTCCCCCCCTTCTACCTCCCTCTCTATCCCTCCTGAAGCATCTATACCCTGGGATATTCAGTTGCCAGTCCTGCCCTTCCCTCAACCAAGTCTCAGTAATATCGATAGCATCAGCCACGTATTCGTCCGATATATCCTGTCATTTCTACTCTGACTAGCACGAGGCACCGGTAGTAATCCTGAAATCACTACCTTGGAGGTCCGACTTCTCAACTTCCTACCTAGCACCCTGTATTCTGCTTTTGGGACCTCATCCCTTTTGTTCCCTATGTCGTTGGTGCCAATGAGAACCACGACCACTGGCTCTTCACCCTCCCCCTCCAGAATGTCCTGTACCCGCTCCGAGACATTCCTGACCCCAGCAGCAGGGAGGCAACATACCATCCTGGAGTCTCGTTTGCGGCTACAGAAATGCCTGTCTATTCCCATTATAATCGAATCCCCTAGAACTATCGCACTGTCACACTTATCACCCCTCCCCTCTGCAGCAGAACCAACCAGTGTACAACGCATTTGGCTGTTGCTGCTTTCCCGAGAGGCCATTCTCATCCACAGTATCCAAATCGGTAAATCATGAGAATGGCCACAGGAGATTCCTGCACTACCTTCCCAGCCACAGGATATTCCTGCACTACCTTCCCAGCCACAGGATATTCCTGCACTACCTTCCCAGCCACAGGATATTCCTGCACTACCTTCCCAGCCACAGGATATTCCTGCACTACCTTCCCAGCCACAGGATATTCATGCACTACCTTCCCAGCCACAGGATATTCCTGCACTACCTTCCCAGCCACAGGATATTCCTGCACTACCTTCCCAGCCACAGGATATTCCTGCACTACCTTCCCAGCCACAGGATATTCCTGCACTACCTTCCCAGCCACAGGATATTCCTGCACTACCTTCCCAGCCACAGGATATTCCTGCACTACCTTCCCAGCCACAGGAGATTCCTGCACTACCTTCCCAGCCACAGGATATTCCTGCACTACCTTCCCAGCCACAGGATATTCCTGCACTACCTTCCCAGCCACAGGATATTCCTGCACTACCTTCCCAGCCACAGGGTATTCCTGCACTACCTTCCCAGCCACAGGGTATTCCTGCACTACCTTCCCAGCCACAGGAGATTCCTGCACTACCTTCCCAGCCACAGGATATTCCTGCACTACCTTCCCAGCCACAGGATATTCCTGCACTACCTTCCCAGCCACAGGGTATTCCTGCACTACCTTCCCAGCCACAGGGTATTCCTGCACTACCTTCCCAGCCACAGGAGATTCCTGCACTACCTTCCCAGCCACAGGATATTCCTGCACTACCTTCCCAGCCACAGGATATTCCTGCACTACCTTCCCAGCCACAGGGTATTCCTGCACTACCTTCCCAGCCACAGGAGATTCCTGCACTACCTTCCCAGCCACAGGATATTCCTGCACTACCTTCCCAGCCACAGGGTATTCCTGCACTACCTTCCCAGCTCTCTTACTCTGCCTGGTGGTCACCCATTGACTTCAGCTTGTGGAGTCTGAGCCTGCGGTGTGACCAGCTCTCTGTACACGCTATCCAGCGGGATTGCGTACGGTGGGCATGAAAGGGAAAGGGTGAGGTCCATTGCAAATGAGATTAGTGGGAATGGATGGGAATGAGGTTAGTGGGAAAGATTGGGAATGGCACGCGTGGAATGAATGGGAATCAAATTAGTGGGAATGATGGGGAACATGATTCATGGGAATGAATGGGAAATGAGATTAGTGGGAATGAATGGGACTAGGATTAGTGGGAATGATGGGGACTTTTATTGAATGTGTGGGTCTTTCCATTGGGAAATGTGTTAAAAGTTGCTGCAATTGATACTGAATCTTTTCCCATGTTTCCATATCTAGTTTCATTTCACGGGAACGATCGTACACATCAGGATCACTGTCCGACCTGGGGGTGAGTGGCTCAAAGTCAATCCAGTTGAAGG
>NC_052166.1:87643-108289 GCF_902713615.1 Scyliorhinus canicula
GTGCAGATTGAGTGTAGGTTCAGTGCAGATTGAGTGTAGGTTCAGTGCAGATTGAGTGTAGGTTCAGTGCAGGTTCAGTGTAGATTGAGTGTAGGTTCAGTGTAGGTTCAGTGCAGATTGAGTGTAGGTTAGTGCAGATTGAGTGTAGGTTCAGTGCAGATTGAGTGTAGGTTCAGTGCAGATTGAGTGTAGGTTCAGTGCAGATTGAGTGTAGGTTCAGTGCAGATTGAGTGTAGGTTCAGTGCAGGTTCAGTGCAGATTGAGTGTAGGTTCAGTGCAGATTGAGTGTAGGTTCAGTGCAGGTTCAGTGCAGATTGAGTGTAGGTTCAGTGCAGATTGAGTGTAGGTTCAGTGCAGGTTGAGTGTAGATTCAGTGTAGGTTCAGTGCAGATTGAGTGTAGGTTCAGTGCAGATTTAGTGCAGATTGAGTGTAGGTTCAGTGCAGATTGAGTGTAGATTTGAGTGTAGGTTCAGTGCAGATTGAGTGTAGGTTCAGTGCAGATTGAGTGTAGGTTCAGTGTAGGTTCAGTGTAGGTTCAGTGCAGATTGAGTGTAGGTTCAGTGTAGGTTCAGTGCAGATTGAGTGTAGGTTCAGTGCAGATTGAGTGTAGGTTCGGTGCAGATTGAGTGTAGGTTCAGTGCAGATTGAGTGTAGGTTCAGTGCAGATTGAGTGTAGGTTCAGTGCAGATTGAGTGTAGGTTCAGTGCAGATTGAGTGTAGATTGAGTGTAGGTTCAGTGCAGATTGAGTGTAGGTTCAGTGCAGATTGAGTGTAGGTTCAGTGCAGATTTAGTGCAGATTGAGTGTAGGTTCAGTGCAGATTGAGTGTAGGTTCAGTGCAGATTGAGTGTAGGTTCAGTGCAGATTGAGTGTAGGTTCAGTGCAGATTGAGTGTAGGTTCAGTGCAGATTGAGTGTAGGTTCAGTGCAGATTTAGTGCAGATGGTTGTAGGTTCAGTGCAGATTGAGTGTAGGTTCAGTGCAGATTGAGTGTAGGTTCAGTGCAGATTGAGTGTAGGTTCAGTGCAGATTGAGTGTAGGTTCAGTGCAGATTGAGTGTAGGTTCAGTGTAGGTTCAGTGCAGATTGAGTGTAGGTTCAGTGCAGATTGAGTGTAGGTTCAGTGCAGATTGAGTGTAGGTTTCAGTGCAGATTGAGTGTAGGTTCAGTGCAGGTTCAGTGCAGATTGAGTGTAGGTTCAGTGCAGATTGAGTGTAGATTCAGTGTAGGTTCAGTGCAGATTGAGTGTAGGTTCAGTGCAGATTTAGTGCAGATTGAGTGTAGGTTCAGTGTAGGTTCAGTGCAGATTGAGTGCAGATTGAGTGTAGGTTCAGTGCAGATTGAGTGTAGGTTCAGTGCAGATTGAGTGTAGGTCAGTGGAGTTCGTGCAGATTGAGTGTAGGTTCAGTGTAGGTTCAGTGCAGATTGAGTGTAGGTTCAGTGTAGGTTCAGTGCAGATTGAGTGTAGGTTCAGTGTAGGTTCAGTGCAGATTGAGTGTAGGTTCAGTGCAGATTGAGTGTAGGTTCAGTGCAGATTGAGTGTAGGTTCAGTGTAGGTTCAGTGCAGATTGAGTGTAGGTTCAGTGCAGGTTCAGTGTAGATTGAGTGTAGGTTCAGTGCAGATTGAGTGCAGGTTCAGTGCAGATTGAGTGTAGGTTCAGTGCAGATTGAGTGTAGGTTCAGTGTAGGTTCAGTGCAGATTGAGTGTAGATTCAGTGCAGATTGAGTGTAGGTTCAGTGCAGATTGAGTGCAGATTGAGTGTAGGTTCAGTGCAGATTGAGTGCAGATTGAGTGTAGGTTCAGTGCAGATTGAGTGCAGATTGAGTGTAGGTTCAGTGCAGATTGAGTGTAGGTTCAGTGCAGATTGAGTGTAGGTTCAGTGTAGGTTCAGTGTAGTTTTGTTGGTGCAGACTCGATGGGCCAAAGGGCCGCTCCTGTACGACTGGAAGAGAAGCAGCGTGTTCAGACTGATACCTGCCGACTTTCCGACTTCGCAGCCTTTGGAATTCCACTTCATTCACCGTCCAAACTGAACCTTTCACATTCTCCACACGGATAAAGCACTTGTGCAAACTCAGGTTGTGTCGGACTGCATTCTGCATCAGATAGAAGAGCAACATGAGGAGACAGGCCGAGAAAGATCACAGGCAGACACACACACAACAATCCATGCAGCAGCCCCAGCATCACTCAGCCTGTCTGCCTACATGCAGCAGCCCCAGCATCACTCAGCCTGTCTGCCTACAGGCAGCAGCAGCCCCAGCATCACTCAGCCTGTCTGCCTACCTGCAGCAGCAGCCCCAGCATCACTCAGCCTGTCTGCCTACAGGCAGCAGCCCCAGCATCACTCAGCCTGTCTGCCTACCTGCAGCAGCCCCAGCATCACTCAGCCTGTCTGCCTACAGGCAGCAGCAGCCCCAGCATCACTCAGCCTGTCTGCCTACCTGCAGCAGCCCCAGCATCACTCAGCCTGTCTGCCTACAGGCAGCAGCCCCAGCATCACTCAGCCTGTCTGCCTACAGGCAGCAGCCCCAGCATCACTCAGCCTGTCTGCCTACAGGCAGCAGCCCCAGCATCACTCAGCCTGTCTGCCTACAGGCAGCAGCCCCAGCATCACTCAGCCTGTCTGCCTACAGGCAGCAGCAGCCCCAGCATCACTCAGCCTGACTGCCTACAGGCAGCAGCCCCAGCATCACTCAGCCTGTCTGCCTACAGGCAGCAGCCCCAGCATCACTCAGCCTGTCTGCCTACAGGCAGCAGCCCCAGCATCACTCAGCCTGTCTGCCTACCTGCAGCAGCCCCAGCATCACTCAGCCTGTCTGCCTACAGGCAGCAGCCCCAGCATCACTCAGCCTGTCTGCCTACAGGCAGCAGCCCCAGCATCACTCAGCCTGACTGCCTACCTTCCACGTAGCAGTGTTATAACGGAAAAAGGCAAATGTGCGAGTGAACCAATGGTAGATTTCGTTCAGTGTCAGCTGTCTGTCAGCAGCCTCCAGGATCGCCTGCGAATCATAAACTGGAATTAGCAAAACACAAACTATACCCAGTCAATAAAACACAAGTACAAGAGGAGAATCATAGTACAAGAGAGTGTTACAGTGAGGGGTGTGGGGTATATCAGTGTTACAGTGAGGGGTGTGGGGTATATCAGTGTTACAGTGAGGGGTGTGGGGTATATCAGTGTTACAGTGAGGGGTGGGGGGTATATCAGTGTTACAGTGAGGGGTGTGGGGTATATCAGTGTTACAGTGAGGGGTGTGGGGTATATCAGTGTTACTGTGAGGGGTGTGGGGTATATCAGTGTTACAGTGAGGGGTGTGGGGTATATCAGTGTTACAGTGAGGGGTGTGGGGTATATCAATGTCACAGTGAGGGGTGTGGGGTATATCAGTGTTACAGTGAGGGGTGTGGGGTATATCAGTGTTACAGTGAGGGGTGTGGGGTATATCAGTGTTACAGTGAGGGGTGTGGGGTATATCAGTGTCACAGTGAGGGGTGTGGGATATATCAGAGTGTTACAGTGAGGGGTGTGGGATATATCAGTGTTACAGTGAGGGGTGTGGGATATATCAGAGTGTTACAGTGAGGGGTGTGGGGTATATCAGAGTGTTACAGTGAGGGGTGTGGGGTATATCAGAGTGTTACAGTGAGGGGTGTGGGGTATATCAGTGTTACAGTGAGGGGTGTGGGGTATATCAGTGTTACAGTGAGGGGTGCGGGGTATATCAGTGTTACCGTGAGGGGTGTGGGATATATCAGAGTGTTACAGTGAGGGGTGTGGGGTATATCAGTGTTACAGTGAGGGGGTGTGGGTATATCAGTGTTACAGTGAGGGGTGTGGGGTATATCAGTGTCACAGTGAGGGGTGTGGGATATATCAGAGTGTTACAGTGAGGGGTGTGGGATATATCAGTGTTACAGTGAGGGGTGTGGGATATATCAGAGTGTTACAGTGAGGGGTGTGGGGTATATCAGAGTGTTACAGTGAGGGGTGTGGGGTATATCAGAGTGTTACAGTGAGGGGTGTGGGGTATATCAGTGTTACAGTGAGGGGTGTGGGGTATATCAGTGTTACAGTGAGGGGTGCGGGGTATATCAGTGTTACCGTGAGGGGTGTGGGATATATCAGAGTGTTACAGTGAGGGGTGTGGGGTATATCAGTGTTACAGTGAGGGGTGTGGGGTATATCAGTGTTACAGTGAGGGGTGTGGGGTATATCAGTGTTACAGTGAGGGGTGTGGGGTATCAGTGTTACAGTGAGGGGTGTGGGGTATATCAGTGTTACAGTGAGGGGTGTGGGATATATCAGTGTTACAGTGAGGGGTGTGGGGTATATCAGAGTGTTACAGTGAGGGCTGTGGGGTATATCAGTGTTACAGTGAGGGGTGTGGGGTATATCAGTGTTACAGTGAGGGGTGTGGGGTATATCAGTGTTACAGTGAGGGGTGTGGGGTATATCAGTGTTACAGTGAGGGGTGTGGGGTATATCAGTGTTACAGTGAGGGGTGTGGGGTATATCAGTGTTACAGTGAGGGGTGTGGGGTATATCAGTGTTACAGTGAGGGGTGTGGGGTATATCAGTGTTACAGTGAGGGGTGTGGGGTATATCAGAGTGTTACAGTGAGGGGTGTGGGGTGTATCAGTGTTACAGTGAGGGGTGTGGGGTATATCAGTGTTACAGTGAGGGGTGTGGGGTATATCAGTGTTACAGTGAGGGGTGTGGGGTATATCAGTGTTACAGTGAGGGGTGTGGGGTATATCAGAGTGTTACAGTGAGGGGTGGGGGGTATATCAGTGTTACAGTGAGGGGTGTGGGGTATATCAGTGTTACAGTGAGGGGTGTGGGGTATATCAGAGTGTTACAGTGAGGGGTGTGGGGTATATCAGTGTTACAGTGAGGAGGTGTGGGGTATATCAGTGTTACAGTGAGGGGTGTGGGGTATATCAGTGTCACAGTGAGGGGTGTGGGGTATATCAGAGTGTTACAGTGAGGGGTGTGGGGTATATCAGTGTTACAGTGAGGGGTGTGGAGTATATCAGAGTGTTACAGTGAGGGGTGTGGGGTATATCAGTGTTACAGTGAGGTGTGTGGGGTATATCAGTGTTACAGTGAGGGGTGTGGGGTATATCAGAGTGTTACAGTGAGGGGTGTGGGGCATATCAGTGTTACAGTGAGGGGTGTGGGGTATATCAGTGTTACAGTGAGGGGTATGGGGTATATCAGTGTTACAGTGAGGGGTGTGGGGTATATCAGAGTGTTACAGTGAGGGGTGTGGGGTATATCAGTGTTACAGTGAGGGGTGTGGGGTATATCAGAGAGTTACAGTGAGGGGTGTGGGGTATATCAGTGTTACAGTGAGGGGTGTGGGTATATCAGAGTGTTACAGTGAGGGGTGTGGGGTATATCAGAGTGTTACAGTGAGCGGTGTGGGGTATATCAGAGTGTTACAGTGAGGGGTATGGGGTATATCATTGTTACAGTGAGGGGTATGTCAGTGTTACAGTGAGGGGTGTGGGGTATATCAGAGTGTCACAGTGAGGGGCTGTGGGGTATATCAGTGTTACAGTGAGGGGTGTGGGGTATATCAGTGTTACAGTGAGGGGTGTGGGGTATATCAGAGTGTTACAGTGAGGGGTGTGGGGTATATCAGAGTGTTACAGTGAGGGGTGTGGGGTATATCAGAGTGTTACAGTGAGGGGTGTGGGGTATATCAGTGTTACAGTGAGGGGTGTGGGATATATCAGTGTTACAGTGAGGGGTGTGGGGTATATCAGAGTGTCACAGTGAAGGGTGTGGGATCTATCAGTGTTACAGTGAGGGGTGTGGAGTATATCAGTGTTACAGTGAGGGGTGTGGGGTATATCAGAGTGTTACAGTGAGGGGTGTGGGGTATATCAGTGTTACAGTGAGGGGTGTGGGATATCAGTGTTACAGTGAGGGGTGTGGGATATATCAGTGTTACAGTGAGGGGTGTGGGGTATATCAGTGTTACAGTGAGGGGTGTGGGTTATATCAGTGTTACAGTGAGGGGTGGGGTATATCAGTGTTACAGTGAGGGGTGTGGGATATATCAGTGTTACAGTGAGTGGTGTGGGATATATCAGAGTGTTACAGTGAGGGGTGTGGGATATATCAGTGTTACAGTGAGGGGTGTGGGGTATATCAGAGTGTCGCAGTGAGGGGTGTGGGGCATATCAGTGTTACAGTGAGGGGTGTGGGATATATCAGAGTGTTACAGTGAGGGGTGTGGGGTATATCAGAGCGTTACAGTGAGGGGCGTGGGGTGTATCAGAGTGTTACAGTGAGGGGTGTGGGGTATATCAGTGTTACAGTGAGGGGTGTGGGGTATATCAGAGTGTTACAGTGAGGGGTGTGGGGTATATCAGTGTTACAGTGAGGGGTGTGGGATATATCAGTGTCACAGTGAGGGGTGTGGGGTATATCAGTGTTACAGTGTGGGGGGTGGGGTATATCAGAGTGTTACAGTGAGGGGTGTGGGGTATATCAGTGTTACAGTGAGGGGTGTGGGGTATATCAGTGTTACAGTGAGGGGTGTGGGGTATATCAGTGTTACAGTGAGGGGTGTGGGGTATATCAGTGTTACAGTGAGGGGTGTGGGGTATATCAGTGTTACAGTGAGGGGTGTGGGGTATATCAGTGTTACAGTGGGGGTGTGGGTATATTAGTGTTACAGTGAGTAGTGTGGGGTATATCAGTGTTACCGTGAGGGGTGTGGGGTATATCAGTGTTACAGTGAGGGGTGTGGGGTATATCAGTGTTACAATGAGGGGTGTGGGGTATATCAGTGTTACAGTGAGGGGTGTGGAGTATATCAGTGTTACAGTGAGGGGTGGGGGGTATATCAGAGTGTTACAGTGAGGGGTGTGGGGTATATCAGTGTTACAGTGAGGGGTGTGGGGTATATCAGTGTTACAGTGAGGGGTGTGGGGTATATCAGTGCTACAGTGAGGGGTGTGGAGTATATCGGTGTTACAGTGAGGGGTGGGGGGTATATCAGAGTGTTACAGTGAGGGGTGTGGGATATATTAGTGTTACAGTGAGGGGTGTGGGGTATATCAGAGTGTTACAGTGAGGGGTATGGGGTATATCAGTGTTACAGTGAGGGGTGTGGGGTATATCAGTGTTACAGTGAGGGGTGTGGGGTATATCAGAGCGTTACAGTGAGGGGTGTGTGATGTATCAGAGTGTTACAGTGAGGGGTGTGGGGTATATCAGAGTGTTACAGTGAGGGGTGTGGGGTATATCAGAGTGTTACAGTGAGGGGTGTGGGATATATCAGTGTTACAGTGAGGGGTGTGGGATATATCAGTGTTACAGTGAGAGGTGTGGGATATATCAGTGTTACAGTGAGGGGTGTGGGATATATCAGAGTGTTACAGTGATGGGTGTGGGGTATATCAGAGTGTTGCAGTGAGGGGTGTGGGGTATATCAGTGTTACAGTGAGGGGTGTGAAATATATGTGTTACAGTGAGGGGTGTGGGGTATATCAGTGTCACAGTGAGGGGTGCGGGGTATATCAGTGTTACAGTGAGGGGTGTGGGGTATATCAGTGTTACAGTGAGGGGTGTGGGGTATATCAGTGTTACAGTGAGGGGTGTGGGGTATATCAGAGTTAGTGAGGGGTGTGGGGTATATCAGTGTTACAGTGAGGGGTGTGGGATATATCAGAGTGTTACAGTGAGGGGTGTGGGGTATATCAGTGTCACAGTGAGGGGTGTGGGGTATATCAGTGTTACAGTGAGGGGTGTGGGGTATATCAGTGTTACAGTGAGGGGTGTGGGGGTATATCAGAGTATTACAGTGAGGGATGTGGGGTATATCGGAATGTTAAGGTGAGCGATGTGGGGTATATCGGAATGTTAAGGTGAGCGATGTGGGGTATATCGGAATGTTAAGGTGAGCGATGTGGGGTATATCGGAATGTTAAGGCGAGCGATGTGCGGTATATCGGAATGTTAAGGTGAGCGATGTGGGGTATATCGGAATGTTAAGGCGAGCGATGTGGGGTATATCGGAATGTTAAGGCGAGCGATGTGGGGTATATCGGAATGTTAAGGCGAGCGATGTGGGGTATATCGGAATGTTAAGGCGAGCGATGTGGGGTATATCGGAATGTTAAAGTGAGCGATGTGGGGTATATCGGAATGTTAAAGTGAGCGATGTGGGGTATATCGGAATGTTAAGGTGAGGGATGTGGGGTATATCGGAATGTTAATGTGAGGGATGTGGGGTATATCAGTGTTACAGTGAGGGGTGTGGAGTATATCAGTGTTACAGTGAGGGGTGTGGGGTATATCAGTGTGTTACAGTGAGGGGCGTGGGGTATATCAGTGTTACAGTGAGGGGTGTGGGGTATATCAGTGTTACAGTGAGGGGTGTGGGGTATATCAGAGTGTTACAGTGAGGGGGTGTGGGGTATATCAGAGTGTTACAGTGAGGGGCGTGGGGTATATCAGTGTTACAGTGAGGGGTGTGGGGTATATCAGTGTTACAGTGAGGGGTGTGGGGTATATCAGAGTGTTACAGTGAGGGGTGTGGGGTATATCAGTGTTACAGTGAGGGGTGTGGGATATCAGTGTTACAGTGAGGGGTGTGGGATATATCAGTGTTACAGTGAGGGGTGTGGGGTATATCAGTGTTACAGTGAGGGGTGTGGGTTATATCAGTGTTACAGTGAGGGGTGGGGTATATCAGTGTTACAGTGAGGGGTGTGGGATATATCAGTGTTACAGTGAGTGGTGTGGGATATATCAGAGTGTTACAGTGAGGGGTGTGGGATATATCAGTGTTACAGTGAGGGGTGTGGGGTATATCAGAGTGTCGCAGTGAGGGATGTGGGGCATATCAGTGTTACAGTGAGGGGTGTGGGATATATCAGAGTGTTACAGTGAGGGGTGTGGGGTATATCAGAGCGTTACAGTGAGGGGTGTGGGGTATATCAGAGTGTCGCAGTGAGGGGTGTGGGGCATATCAGTGTTACAGTGAGGGGTGTGGGATATATCAGAGTGTTACAGTGAGGGGTGTGGGGTATATCAGTGTTACAGTGAGGGGTGTGGGGTATATCAGAGTGTTACAGTGAGGGGTGTGGGGTATATCAGTGTTACAGTGAGGGGTGTGGGATATATCAGTGTCACAGTGAGGGGTGTGGGGTATATCAGTGTTACAGTGTGGGGGGTGGGGTATATCAGAGTGTTACAGTGAGGGGTGTGGGGTATATCAGTGTTACAGTGAGGGGTGTGGGGTATATCAGTGTTACAGTGAGGGGTGTGGGGTATATCAGTGTTACAGTGAGGGGGTGTGGGGTATATCAGTGTTACAGTGAGGGGTGTGGGGTATATCAGTGTTACAGTGAGGGGTGTGGGGTATATCAGTGTTACAGTGGGGGTGTGGGTATATTAGTGTTACAGTGAGTAGTGTGGGGTATATCAGTGTTACCGTGAGGGGTGTGGGGTATATCAGTGTTACAGTGAGGGGTGTGGGGTATATCAGTGTTACAATGAGGGGTGTGGGGTATATCAGTGTTACAGTGAGGGGTGTGGAGTATATCAGTGTTACAGTGAGGGGTGGGGGGTATATCAGAGTGTTACAGTGAGGGGTGTGGGGTATATCAGTGTTACAGTGAGGGGTGTGGGGTATATCAGTGTTACAGTGAGGGGTGTGGGGTATATCAGTGCTACAGTGAGGGGTGTGGAGTATATCGGTGTTACAGTGAGGGGTGTGGGGTATATCAGAGTGTTACAGTGAGGGGTGTGGGATATATTAGTGTTACAGTGAGGGGTGTGGGGTATATCAGAGTGTTACAGTGAGGGGTATGGGGTATATCAGCGTTACAGTGAGGGGTGTGGGGTATATCAGTGTTACAGTGAGGGGTGTGGGGTATATCAGAGCGTTACAGTGAGGGGTGTGTGATGTATCAGAGTGTTACAGTGAGGGGTGTGGGGTATATCAGAGTGTTACAGTGAGGGGTGTGGGGTATATCAGAGTGTTACAGTGAGGGGTGTGGGATATATCAGTGTTACAGTGAGGGGTGTGGGATATATCAGTGTTACAGTGAGAGGTGTGGGATATATCAGTGTTACAGTGAGGGGTGTGGGATATATCAGAGTGTTACAGTGATGGGTGTGGGGTATATCAGAGTGTTACAGTGAGGGGTGTGGGGTATATCAGTGTTACAGTGAGGGGTGTGGGGTATATCAGAGTTAGTGAGGGGTGTGGGGTATATCAGTGTTACAGTGAGGGGTGTGGGGTATATCAGTGTTACAGTGAGGGGTGTGGGGTATATCAGTGTTACAGTGAGGGATGTGGGGTTTATCAGTGTTACAGTGAGGGGTGAGGGGTATATCAGTGTCACAGTGAGGGGTGTGGGGTATATCAGTGTCACAGTGAGGGGTGTGGGGTATATCAGTGTTACAGTGAGGGGTGTGGGGTATATCAGTGTTACAGTGATGGGTGTGGGGTATATCAGTGTTACAGTGAGGGGTGTGGGGTATATCAGTGTTACAGTGAGGGGTGTGGGGTATATCAGAGTGTTACAGTGAGGGGTGTGGGGTATATCAGAGTGTTACAGTGAGGGATGTGGTCAGTGTTAAGGTGAGCGATGTGCGGTATATCGGAATGTTAAGGTGAGCGATGTGGGGTATATCGGAATGTTAAGGTGAGCGATGTGGGGTATATCGGAATGTTAAGGTGAGCGATGTGGGGTATATCGGAATGTTAAGGCGAGCGATGTGGGGTATATCGGAATGTTAAGGTGAGCGATGTGGGGTATATCGGAATGTTAATGTGAGGGATGTGGGGTATATCGGAATGTTAAAGTGAGCGATGTGGGGTATATCGGAATGTTAAGGTGAGCGATGTGGGGTATATCGGAATGTTAAAGTGAGCGATGTGGGGTATATCGGAATGTTAATGTGAGGGATGTGGGGTATATCGGAATGTTAATGTGAGGGATGTGGGGTATATCAGTGTTACAGTGAGGGGTGTGGGGTATATCAGTGTTACACTGAGGGGTGTGGGGTATATCAGAGTGTTACAGTGAGGGGTGTGGGGTATATCAGTGTTACAGTGAGGGGTGTGGGGTATATCAGTGTTACAGTGAGGGGTGTGGGGTATATCAGTGTTACAGTGAGGGGTGTGGGGTATATCAGTGTTCCAGTGAGGGATGTGGGGTATATCGGAATGTTAAGGTGAGCGATGTGGGGTATATCGGAATGTTAAGGTGAGGGATGTGGGGTATATCGGAATGTTAATGTGAGGGATGTGGGGTATATCAGTGTTACAGTGAGGGGTGTGGGGTATATCAGTGTTCCAGTGAGGGATGTGGGGTATATCGGAATGTTAAGGTGAGCGATGTGGGGTATATCGGAATGTTAAGGTGAGCGATGTGGGGTATATCGGAATGTTAAGGTGAGGGATGTGGGGTATATCGGAATGTTAATGTGAGGGATGTGGGGTATATCAGTGTTACAGTGAGGGGTGTGGGGTATATCAGTGTTCCAGTGAGGGATGTGGGGTATATCGGAATGTTAAGGTGAGCGATGTGGGGTTTATCGGAATGTTAAGGTGAGCGATGTGGGGTATATCGGAATGTTAAGGTGAGCGATGTGGGGTATATCGGAATGTGTGAATATATCCAGTGCGTGGCGGATTTGGGCCTCGTATTTTTTTTCCTTTTAACGCTCTTTAGGAATTCAGATCAGAGGGTGTCGAGGTTAGGGCTGATGCATGCTGCTCCTGTAGGATGTGGGAGGTAGGGGGACACTGTTGAAGGGTGAGGCGTATATCAGAACGTTTCAGTTATTTGGGTCCTTCCTGTTGAGTCCCTTATTTTGCCTGTCTTTTATTTTGCTGTTATCATTTTTGATCCGTGGATGATTAATGATAATGTGTCTAAGTCAAGCAGCAGGATTCAGAAGTTATCAGGGAATATTTTGGTTCCTGCGGGTTTGAGCAGGAGGCTTCAGAATTGTTGCCACTAAAGAGAAGGAGATGGGCTGAGTCTCGCTTTGATTAATTCACTGCTAAAGAATGGGCTTCAACGACCATGCTCTAAATGACAATGTGTGGAGATTGCATCCTATCCCAGTGCAATGCTTTTCAGAGTCCCAGGGAGATTCCTGGCAGCTGTGAGTGGATGTTCTACTCTGACTCCTCAGTCTTTCTCTCCATAAAGCCTGTGGGTGCTCCTTTCCTCTGCCGCAGAATTCCTGGATGAATCTATCGACAGGAAGACCAGTACAGGCTACAGACAAAGACCAGAACTTTGCTACGCTCTCTCTCAAAGGCTGTGACTGCTGTATATCTGTGGCCGAGAACCTGGAAGAATGAATCTACAGAAGGGCCGTTACAGGCTGTGGACAGAAACTTAACCTTCAGGCTTGATGTGAAGGTAGGTGTGCAGAAAACCATCATCTGAAACACAATCTCTTTTCCTTTTCCTTCTCATTTTATCCATTTGCCCCACTGTGTGTTTGTCTGTCCTGCATGTGTTTGTGTGTGTGTGTGTGTAGAGAGGGTGGGGGCAAGTTCAAGTGGGGAGTTAGGAATTATTTAATAGTTAATCAGTTGCATTTGCTATATATTACATTATAATTCTTGTTATAAGTAAACAGTAACTGTTCAAATTTATAAATCCAGTGTCTGTAATTATTGGGCAGCCAATGGCAATGATTTCAGGTATTTTCAAAGAATTATTGGTTTCGGCACAGTGGCTGGCATTGCTGCCTCACAGCGCCAGGGTCCCAGGTTCGATTCCCGGCTTGGGCCACTGTCTGTGCGGAGTCTGCACGTTCTCCCCGTGTCTGTGTGGGTTTCCTCCGGGTGCTCCGGTTTCCTCCCACAGTCCAAAGATGTACAGGTTAGGTGGATTGGCCGTGCTAAATTGTCCAAAGGGTTAGGTGGAATTACTGGGTTACGGGGATGGGCTGGAGACATAGGGTTAAATAGGGTGATCTTTCCAAGGGACAGTGCAGAGTCGATGGGCTGAATGGACTCCTTCTGCACTGTAAATTCTATGATTCTATGAACTCATTTGTGTTGTGATTCTGGTACAAGTGGGGCTGGAATTGACCGCACCCCGGCCCAGGGCATCGTAACATAATTTGGGGCACGTCCGGAACCTTTGTAACAGTAAAAGGTGATATTTGGGTTCCAGTATAAATGAAACAGAGATACCAGGTTTGTAGTGATGTAACAGCACGGTTCTGAAAGCGACTGAGTGGATTCAGGTGGATGATTTGTCTCTGGTTTATTTAAAAGTGCTTCGAAAAAGGCAAAAGGAATTACAAATAGGGATAAGAGCTCGTACTAGGGAGGTGGAGATAACTGACATGATGTCTCAACATTTAAATTTGAAAGAGATGTTGGAACACGGGAGAGACTGCGAGGTAGGACAGCATCAAGATTATTTTATGGTGGGGAAGTTGAGTTGGAGAGAATTTGGTTGGAGTTTGATCATGAATTTTGTCCTTCATTGCTAGAGGGATGGAGTTTAAGACTAGGGAGGTTATGTTGCAATTGTATAAGGTGTTAGTGAGGCCACACCTGGAGTATTGTGTTCAGTTTTGGTCTCCTTACTTGAGAAAGGACGTACTGGCGCTGGAGGGTGTGCAGAGGAGATTCACTAGGTTAATCCCAGAGCTGAAGGGGTTGGATTATGAGGAGAGGTTGAGTAGACTGGGACTGTACTCGTTGGAATTTAGAAGGATGAGGGGGGATCTTATAGAAACATTTAAAATTATGAAGGGAATAGATAGGATAGATGTGGGCAGGTTGTTTCCACTGGCGGGTGACAGCAGAACTAGGGGGCATAGCCTCAAAATAAGGGGAAGTAGATTTAGGACTGAGTTTAGGAGGAACTTCTTCACCCAAAGGGTTGTGAATCTATGGAATTCCTTGCCCAGTGAAGCAGTTGAGGCTCCTTCATTACATGTTTTTAAGGTAAAGATAGATAGTTTTTTGAAGAATAAAGGGATTAAGGGTTATGGTGTTCGGGCCGGAAAGTGGAGCTGAGTCCACAAAAGATCAGCCATGATCTAATTGAATGGCGGAGCAGGCTCGAGGGGCCAGATGGCCGACCCCTGCTCCTAGTTCTTATGTTCTTATGAAAGGGAATTAAAAAGAAAAGAAAAAGAAATGGAGATGGAAATGAGGAGGTTATAATTCGAGAAAGAGGAAAAGCAAAATAGAGAGAGTTCCGGATTACGGTACTGGAGATTAGAGGGGAGTTTAAACTCGGAGCGGGACCCAGTGGCAATACGTTTACATTTATACAGCCCCTCCCAAAATTCAATGAACCATTTGTTAGGTCTTTTGAGAAAATAGCATCCCAAATGGAGTGGCTAAGAGCAAAGTGGACATTTCCCATGCAGAGTAAACTGACAGGACAGGCACAGGAAGGTTCTGCTTCCCTGTCAGAGCAGAGGTCCCAGAATGATGTTACAGTGAGGCGTGCGTGACATACATCCCGTCATTTATATTAATATTCCAAACACACATGTGACAGATTGAATGAAGTGGGTGTAAAATCCTTACCCATCTGATTAACGCTGCGTATGTTAGTGGGGGTCGGACATTGTAAATTCTATAATATTCCAGTGTAGGATTGATATCTGAAGAGGAAAGAGGAATATTCAGTCAGTGAATATGTTATATTTCATACAGACCTAACTGAACTTGCACATCTATGTTGGAATAAACGCTGTCTGATTGACGTTGTTGAGGAGTCTCCCCCCTCCTCCGCACCCACCCCCCCCCCTGAAATTTCAACCCATTTACTTTATTCGAAGTGATGGTGATGAAATCAAACAAACCCAAAGTATTAAACCTGGATTGATCACAGAATAGTACAGCACAGAAAAGGCCCTTCGGCCCATCGAGTCTGCACCAACGCATGAAAAACAGCTGACCTGTACCTAAATACCATTTGCCATCACCTAGCCCATAGCCTTGAATGTTAAGATATGCCAAGTACTCATCCAGGTACCTTTTTAAAGGATGTGAGGCAACCCGCCTGGCACCACTTTCCCAGGCAGTGCATTCCAGACCGTCACCACCCTCTGGGTAAAAGGGATTTCCCTCAAATCCCCCCTAAACCTCCTGCTCCTCATCTTAAACTTGTGTCCCCTCGTAACCGACCCTTCAACTAAGGGGAACAGCTGTCCTATCCACTCTGTCCATGCCCCTCATAATCTTGTGCACCTCAATCAGGTCACCCCTCAGTCTTCTCTGCTCCAGCGAAAACAACCCAAGCCTCACAAACCTCTCTTCATAACTGATGTTCCATCCCAGGCAACATTCTGGTGAATCTCCTCTGCACCCCCTGCAGTGCAATCACATCCTTCCGATAATGTGGTGACCAGAATTGCACACAGTACTCCAACTGTGGCCTCACCAATGTTCTATACAACTCCAACATGACCTCTCTGCTTCTGTATTCTATGCCCAGATTGATAAAAGTGAGTGTCTCATATGCCTTTTTCACCACCCCATTAACCTGCCCTTCCTACCTCAGAGATCTGTGGACTAACATGCCACAGTCCCTTTGTTCATCGGAACTTCCCAGTGTTATGGGCCAGGGTTTAGAGAACCGCAAAGTTATCATGGAGTTCCCCTGACCCACAACTTTTACAAGATTGTGGTATGGGGAGCACACGGCCCACTCTACAGGTGTGGTACAGCAGAAATGGAAAAGTATTTTTTAAAGCAAAACAATTTTATTCTATGAACTCAAGTTAATCTTTTTAAAACATACAGTGAACATCTTAGCAACCATTAATTCAAAAACAACCCCCAAAGAATACAACACTAAGTAATCCTTTAACATCCATAAGACTTAAAATACCTTTTACCAGAAGCTAGGGTTGGGGTTACGGTTAGGGTTAGGCTTATGGTTAGGGTTACGGTTAGGGTTAGGGTTAGGGTTATGGTTAGGGTTAGGGTTAGGGTTACGGATTGGGTTAGAGTTAGGGTTAGGGTTGGGGTTAGGGTTTAGGGTTAGGGTTAAGGTTAGGGTTAGGGTTATCCCGAATGTTTTACCTGAAACGAGGATGCTATTTTTCTGCCTGAGATGATTGTGGGTCAGGGACAGGTTCTGATGGTTTCCAGCCACAGAGGAAGCTGCAAAGTCGGGTAAATCGGAGAGAAATGATGCCGCAAGGGATTTCGGAACATCCTTCCTCGAACTATCGAAAACATTCTGAAGGTCAATGACAGAGAGGGCGCAAAAGTGAGTAAACAGTTCAATACCACATTTCGTCAAACATTACCCAAATTTAATAACGAGATATTGATATCTGAAGTGTCCAGCAGTCTATCTGCTGCACATCGGCCCCATTGCGTAAAAATAGCTGAAAATATCAGCAGTTGATGAACGTGGGAAAATCTATATTTGCGAAGGTCAACTCCCCCCACCCCGATCCCCCACCCACCACCCCACACTCCCCACTCCGCTCCCCCCACTCTGCTCCCCAACCCCATGCCCTACCCTAACCCTCCACCCTACCCCCTACCACACCCCCCGACCCACTCTGCCCCCCACCCATTCTGCCCCCCACCTCTCCCTCCACCGTGCCCCCTATTCCGCCCCCTCCACTCTGCCCCGCTCCCGCTCAGCCACATACTCACTGCAGTATAAGGTTCCGACCCCTCTATCTGAAGCTGGGTCTGCATCGCTCGGAGCCTCTCCTTCTCAAACTGCAGCTGTGGAGACAAAATTCACACTCAGGATCTGGGCAATTCCCATCTCAGCATCTCCAACCCAGAGTCAACAACCAAGAACCTGGTCCCTCCCTCACACTCCACAACCTCTCCCTCCATCATCCTCCACATCCTCACCCTCTCCCTCCACACCCTCACCCTCCACATCCTCACCCTCTCCCTCCCTCACCCTCCACATCCTCACCCTCTCCCTCCACATCCTCACCCTCTCCCTCACCCTCCATCATCCTCCACATCCTCACCCTCTCCCTCCCTCACCCTCTCCCTCACACTCCACAACCTCACCCTCACCCTCCACATCCTCACCCTCTCCCTCCACATTCTCACCCTCCACATCCTCACCCTCTCCCTCCACATTCTCACCCTCCACATCCTCACCCTCTCCCTCCACATTCTCTCCCTCCACATTCTCACCCTCCACATCCCCACCCTCTCCCTCCCTCACCCTCACCCTCTCCCTCACCCTCCACATCCTCACCCTCTCCCTCCCTCACCCTCATCGCCATCTCCCTCACTCACACTCCACAACCTCTCCCTCACCCTCCATCATCCTCCACATCCTTACTATCTCCCTCCCTCACCCTCACCCTCTCCCTCACCCTCCACATCCACAACCTCACCCTCACCCTCTCCCTCCCTCACACTCGTCACCATCTCCCTCACTCACACTCCACAACCTCTCCCTCACCCTCCATCATCCACATCCTCACCCTCACCCTCTATCACCCTCCACATCCTCACCCTCCACATCCTCACTCTCTCCCTCCCTCACCCTCCACATCCTCACCCTCTCCCTCCCTCACCCTCCACATCCCCACCATCTCCCTCCCTCACCCTCCACATCCTCACTCTCTCCCTCCCTCACCCTCCACATCCTCACCCTCTCCCTCACCCTCCACATCCTCACCCTCTCCCTCCTTCACCCTCCACATCCCCACCATCTCCCTCCCTCACCCTCCACATCCTCACTCTCTCCCTCCCTCACCCTCCACATCCCCACCATCTCCCTCCCTCACCCTCCACATCCTCACTCTCTCCCTCCCTCACCCTCCACATCCTCACCCTCTCCCTCACCCTCCACATCCTCACCCTCTCCCTCCCTCACCCTCCACATCCCCACCATCACCCTCCCTCACCCTCCACATCCCCACCCTCTCCCTCCCTCACCCTCCACATCCCCACCCTTTCCCTTCCTCACCCTCACCCTCTCCCTCACCCTCCACATCCACAACCTCACCCTCTCCCTCCCTCACCCTCCACATCCTCACCCTCCACATCCCCACCCTCTCCCTCCCTCACCCTCTCCCTCACCCTCCACATCCCCACCCTCTCCCTTCCTCACCCTCACCCTCTCCCTCACCCTCCACATCCTCACCCTCTCCCTCACCCTCCACATCCCCACCCTCTCCCTTCCTCTCCCTCACCCTCTCCCTCACCCTCCACATCCCCACCCTCTCCCTCCCTCACCCTCTCCCTCACCCTCCACATCCTCACCCTCCACATCCCCACCCTCTCCCTTCCTCTCCCTCACCCTCTCCCTCACCCTCCACATCCCCACCCTCTCCCTCCCTCACCCTCTCCCTCACCCTCCACATCCTCACCCTCCACATCCCCACCCTCTCCCTCCCTCACCCTCCACATCCTCACCCTCCACATCCCCACCCTCTCCCTTCCTCTCCCTCACCCTCTCCCTCACCCTCCACATCCTCACCCTCCACACCCTCACCCTCTCCCTCCCTCCCCCTCTCCCTCACCCTCCACATCCACACCCTCCATCATCCTCCACATCCTCACCCTCTCCCTCCCTCACCCTCGTCACCCTCTCCCTCACTCACACTGCACAACCTCACCCTCACCCTCCATCATCCTCCACATCCTTACTATCTCCCTCCCCCAATTTAACAATAATTCAAGTGTTTATTTTAAATTAATTAACTAGTGCTTAAATGTCACTCAGCGGGGTGCAGTGCTCCAACTGTGAGATGTGGGAGATCTGTGCGCTTCCAGCGTTCCGGTCGACTACATCTGCAGCAAGTGTAACCAATGGCAGCTCCTCACATGGTTCGGTTGGAGCAGCAGTTGGATGCACTTAGGAGCATGCAGGTGGCGGAAAGCGTCATAGATAGCAGTTATATAAATGTGGTCACACCCAAGGTGCAGGCAGAGAAATGGGGCAGGCAGTCAGTGCAGGAATCCCCTGTGGTTGTCCCTCTCTCAAACAGGTAAACCCCTTTGGATACTGTCGGGTGGGATAGCCTATCAGGGTAAAACAGCAGCAGCCAGAGCAGTGGCACCATGGCTGGCTCTGATGTTCAGCAGGGAGGGTCAAAGCGCAGAAGAGCAATAGTCATAGGGGACTCTATAGTCAGGGGCACAGATAGACGCTTCTGTGGATGTGAAAGAGACTCCAGGATGGTATGTTGCCTCCCTGGTGCCAGGGTCCAGGATGTCTCCGAACGGGTAGCGGGCATCCTAAAGGGGAGGGGCAAACAGGCAGAGATCATTGTACATATTGGTACTAACGACATAGGCAGGAAGGGGCATGAGGTCCTGCAGCAGGAGTTCAGGGAGCTAGGCAGAAAGTGAAAAGACAGGACCTCTAGGGTTGTAATCTCGGGATTACTCCCTGTGCCACGTGCCAGTGAGGCTAGAAATAGGAAGATAAAGCAACTAAACACGTGGCTAAACAGCTGGTGTAGGAGGGAGGGTTTCCATTATCTGGACCACTGGGAGCTCTTCCGGGGCAGGTGTGACCTGTATAAGGACGGGTTGCATCTAAACTGGAGAGGCATAAATATCCTGGCCGCGAGGTTTGCTAGTGTCACACGGGAGGGTTTAAACTAGTATGGCAGGGGGGTGGGTACCGGAGCAATAGGTCAGAAGGTGAAAGCATTGAGGGAGAACTAGGGAATAGGGCCAGTGTGGCTCTGAGGCAGAGCAGACAGAGAGATGTTGCTGAACACAGCGGGTCTGGTGGCCTGAAGTGCAGATGTTTTAATGCAAGAAGTATAACAGGTAAGGCAGATAAACTTAGAGCTTGGATTAGTACTTGGATCTATGATGTTGTTGCCATTACAGAGACCTGGTTGAGGGAAGCACAGGATTGGCAGCTAAACGTTCCAGGATTGAGATGTTTCAGGTGGGATAGAGGGGGATGTAAAAGGGGTGGAGGAGTTGCGCTACTGATAAGGGAGGATATCGCAGCTGTACTGCGGGAGGACACCTCAGAGGGCAGCGAGGCTATATGGGTAGAGATCAGGAATAAGAAGGGTGCAGTCACAATGTTGGGGGTTTACTACAGGCCTCCCATCAGCCAGCGGGAGATAGACGAGCAGATAGGGAGACAGATTTTGGAAAGCAGTAAAATCAACAGGGTTGTTGTGATGGGAGACTTCAACTTCCCCAATATTGACTGGGACTCACTTAGTGCTCCGGGCCTGGACGGGACAGAGTTTGTAAGGAGCATCCAGGAGGGCTTCTTAAAACAATATGTAGATAGTCCAACTAGGGAAGGGGATATATTGGACCTGGTATTGGGGAATGAGCCCGGCCAGGTGGTAGAAGTTTCAGTAGGGGAGCATTTCGGGAACAGTGACCACAATTCAGTAAGTTTTAAAATGCTGGTGGGCAAGGATAAGAGTGGTCCTAGAGTGAATGTGCCAAATTGGCTGAAGGCTAATTATAACAATATTAGGCGGGAATTGAAGATCCGAGATTGGGGGCAGATGTTTGAGGGTAAATCAACATCTGACATGTGGGAGGCTTTCAAATGTCAGTTGAAAGGAATTCAGGAGCAGCATGTTCCTGTGAGGAAGAAGGATAAATACGGCAAATTTCGGGAACCTTGGATAACGAGAGATATTGTAGGCCTCGTCAAAAAGAAAAAGGAGACATTTGCCAGGGTC